>NW_007245824.1:277760-363366 GCF_000164805.1 Carlito syrichta | reverse complement strand
AACCCGCGGGTTCAGGCAGTCCACTCACCTCAGCCTCCCAAAGGCGTGGGATTACAGGCTTTGCCACCGAGCCCAACTTGCTTTTCAGTTTAATGAGGTTCAGCTATCTATCTTATCTCTTATTGCATGAACATCTGGGGTTTTGATCAGCAGTTGGTTGCCTGTTCCAATTTCCGTAATGGTGTCTCCTGCATTTTCTAAGATTCTTATACTTTGAAGTTTTACACTTAGGTCTTTGATCCATTTGGAGTTGATTTTTGTGTATGGTGATAAGTAGGAGTTCTATTTTAATTTTCTGCATGTGCCAGCCAGTTTTCCCAGCATCACTTACTGAATATGTTCTCTTCTCCCCAGTGGTTGTTGTGGGGGTACTTCTTTTTGTTTTCTTTCTGACTTTTTATTTTAAAAATGTTTGTTACAATTCAGGGTTAAGTACATATGTAGTCATTGTGCAGGTAAAGTTTGGGTACCCTTATTGATGATTTGTGCCCCCCTCCCCTGGTAGTGTCCCACTACTGCCAACCCTTTTCTTGTAGTATTATAATAATTTATCCATTTGTCCATTTAGGGACACAATTGATTCTATGTCTTTGTTTTGGATGGTGCTGTAATAGACATGTGAGTGCAGGTATTCCTTTGATGTACTGATTATTTTTCCCTATGAATAGATACCCAATAATGGGATTGGTGGATAATATGGTAGTTTTATCTTTATTATTTGAACTATTTCCATACTCTTTTCCATAGTGTCTGTGTAATTTACATTCCAACTAACAGTGTATGGGAATGCCCTTTCCCCACATACTTGCCAACAACTTTTTAAAAAATCATTTTAATCACAATTATTTTAACTAAAATGAGAAGACATTTCATTGAATTTTGATATTCATGTCCCTTATTGGTGATGTTGGGCTCCTTTTTATATACCTCAAGCTGTTTGCATGTCTTCTTTTAATAAATGTCTATTCGGGTCCTTTACCCACTTTTTATTGGGATTATTATTATCATTTTTCTGACTGCTGAGAAGTCTGGGTTCTTTACATATTCTGGATATCTGTCCCTTTTTGAATAAATACTTTGCAACTATTTTATTTAATTCAACAAGTTTTGTCTCTTTATTTCCTTTGCAGTGTATACGCTTTTTAGTTTGACACAGTTCCATTTGTCAATTTTTGTTTTTGTTACTTGTACTTTTGAGGATGTAGTAATAAAATATTTGCGTAGGCCAGTGTCCTCATAGGGTTTTTCCTGTTTTCTTCTAACAGTTTTGTGTCTTACATTTACGCTTTAATTCATCTTGAGTTGATAATTTTGTGTGTGTGTTTCTCTTTTCTTTTTTTCATTATTATTATAAAGGTGTGGGGTACAATTCAGGATTAGGTATACAAACACTGATTATGCAGGTCCCTTGTTGATGAGGTGTGCCACTCCCTCCTCTAGTAGTTTCCCTCAACTGCCAATCCCACGATAATTTTTTTTATATGGTGAGTGATAGGGGTCCAGTTTTATTCATCTGCATATGATATCCTATTATTCCATCATCATATATCAAACAGGGTGTCTTTTACCTAATGTATGTTCTTTGTGTCTTTGTCAAAAACATTAATTGATGTTGGGTGCATATATGTTTAGAACTGTTATATTCTTTTGCTGAATTAATACCTTTATTATTATATAATGACCTGCTTTTTATTTTTTTACTGTTCTGGACTTAAAGTCTTTTTACTTTATAAAAGTATAGTTACTTCTGTTCATTTCTGGTTTTTGTTCGCCTGGCGTTTCTTTTTTCATCCACTTACAGAGGCTATAGGTATCTATACAAGTTTGATAAGTTTATTTTAGGCTTCATATTGTTGGATCACTTAAAAATACATTGTCAATTTATATCTTTTAATCGGAAAGTGTAATTTGTTTACATTCAAGGTTATTGTTGTGAAAGGGTTTATCGTCATTTTATTGGATGATTTCTGGTTGTTTTGTATATCTTTTATCTCTTCTTGTTTATCATTGTGTTTTGGTGATTTTCTGTAAAGTATCATTTAAGTCTTTTCTCTTTTACATTTGTGTGTTTCCTCTACCATTGAATTTTGTATTTTTATATGTTTTCATTATATCATACACTATCCTTTCACTTCTGGGTATAGAACTCCTTGTAACGTTTTTTGTAGGGTCAGTATACTTGTGATAAATTTCATCACCTTTTGCTAAAATAAAAAAAATACTTTATTAACATTATGGGTGTAATACCCTTCTCTGGTAGTATTTTCCCTCTCTCTCTCTCTTATTTTTTTTATTTTGGCTTGTTTTCCTTCAGTACTTTGAATATATCATCTCATTCTCTTCTGTTCTGTAAGTTTTCTGGTAAGAAATTCACTTACTCAGATAAGGGTTCATTTACAACTGCCTAGATGCTTTTCTTTTGTTGTTTTTGGAATTCTGTCTTTGTCTTTGAATTTTGACATTTTGACTATAATGAATTGTGGAAAAGACCTTTTTAAATTGTATCAAATTGAGAATTTCTGTGTTTCTTGTATCACCATGTTTAATTTTTTTTTTTTTTACCAAACCTGGAAAGTTTTCACCTATTATTTTACTTATAACCCTTTTCTTATATTTTCCAACATTGTGAGACCACAATAAGTGTATGTAATTTTTCACTTCAATAGTGTGCTATACGTCTTGTAGGCTTTGCTGATTCTATTTTAATTTTTAAATGTTTTTTTCAGACTGTTATTTCAAATGACCTGTCTTCTAGTTTTGAGATTATTCTATTTGATCTAACCTATTGTTTAAATGTTTGATGGTATTTTGTATTTTAGTCAATCCATTTTTCAGTTCCAGAAATTCTATTTGATTCCTTTTTTAAACATATTTATCTTTTTAGTTAATTTATCATTTCTATTATGAATTGTTTATCTCATTTATTTTTCTAATTTCTTTGTACTGTTTTTTACTACTCTTTTGTCTCACTGAGCTTCCTTAATATAAACTTTTGAATTTTTATTCCGGATTTCCATAGATATCTTTGCTGATGAAGAATAATTATGTTCCTTTGGAAGTGTCATAGTCCCTTGCTTTTGAAATGTTTCTTTTGTCCTTAAATTAATATCTGTACATCAGGTATAACAGGTACTTATTTCAATTTTTTTTCAATTTGTTTTTGTGGAGGAGAAAATTCTCCTAAAGATGTATCTATGGTGTTGGTTGAGTAGGGCACTATGGCTTTGATTCTGGGTGTCTGTAATAATATAGTCTTCATACAAACTTCAGTGGGAAACATGGTCAGCGATGCCTGTGACTTTCTCAGTGGCTTAGGATGCAGTTACTAGTTAAGGCTGTGGTAAAATTTTACTGGGGACTGGGATGCCAGGTATGACAGTCTTCAAACTCCTGTGGTGACAGCAGTGGGACAAGGGTTTCTGTTCTTGGGTCCCAGGGTGATATATGCTGCATCAGTGTTCATTTGTCCAGCAATGCCAGTTTTTGGGACTCTAGGCTGTTTACTCAGGTGCAGAAAATGGCAACAGTGGGCTGGGCAAGTAGGTAACTTTTCAAGCTTTGGGGCTGCAGACGTGTCATATGTGACGCCAGTAACAGTGGTGAGACAAACCCTCTGTGTCCCAAGTAGTCTACATTAATGTTGATAGTGATTATGACAGGCTGAGTAAGCCTGTTTCTAGGCCACTTGTGTATGGGTATTGGGCAAGGTAGTAGTGACCTATTGGGTGGGCCTGAACTTAGGTTTCTGGGATGCGTGCTTAGGTGCCAATGGTGATGGACTAAGCTGGGCTATCCCCAGGCCCTGGACAGAGTGTTCAGATACTGAGAAAATAGGGTTAGGTTGAGCAGACCTGTCCCCAGGCCTTCGAGTAGTATGTATATGAGCTGACTATGGTAGGCAGAGGCTGGGTAACCCTAAGACTGCTGGTGGAATGTTCAGATAGGGGAAACAGTGATTGTACTGTATGTAGCCCTGCTACTTGGGATTACTTTCAGGGGGTGAAGCCATGGGTGGGCAGCTGGGGGCAGCACTTCACCCAAGATTTGACCCTGGCAATGACATTTGACAACTATGGAAGCTGCAAGAAGTGAGTTTGTCCTTGAAACTGTGAAAATGCACAGTTGCCCATCTGCTGCAGGGGTGGGGTTGCTGCTAGTGGTTCACTATTCTATCCTGGTAGCAGCAGCTGCTGCAGATAGGAAATGTCAGTAGGGTTCCAGGAATTTGGAGATTCTGGAGTATTTAGGTTTGAGAACTGGGTAGGGTAGAATCAGTTGGAGTCTGGGCTTCCAAAATGATTCTGTGCTGTAGTTGCTTAGAACTTGACGGATGGGGGAAATCATGAACTCCCTCTGTGGAGCAATGCCATTGTACTGTCTCCAGGAAGCTCCCTGTGTTGGTTTCAAAGACCACATGGGTCAAGGAACTCTCTCATGGCTAGGATTGCAAAGCTCACAGTAGGAATATGGACTGCTGGGGGTCTCTACCTTTGTGTCACATTGGAAGTCTCTCCAGGCTCCCAGCCAATCCTGCCAGGCATACTGTCTCACGTTCCTCCTCTTACTTATATTGGGTGTTTCCCGTCACTCTCTGTTGGAACTCCAGTATTCTCACTTAGATGACCTATTTCATTTGCAGCTGGCTATCTACTCACTAGTTTGATTCTCTTTGTGCAAGAGGCAAGTACCATATGTAATTAGTCAGCCTTTTTGAAGCTTTGTTTCTATATTTTGCATATTTAGAGTCAAATATCATACCTTTGGCTGACATTTTGCTCACCTTGAGTGTTTAAAAAAATGCAGTAAAAGTCAGAAGTACATAACAAGGTCAAAAAAATATTCTTCATGGAAAATAGTGCATCACAAGCCAGGCTCGGTTGCTCAGCCTGTAATCCCACACTTTGGGAGGCTGAGGTGAGTGGATTGCCTGAACCCACGGGTTCGAGACCCGCCTGGGCAACTTGGCGAGACCTCATCTCTACAATAAATAAATAAAAAAAAAATCAGCTGGGCATGGTAGCACGTGCCTGTAAATCCGGCTACTTGGAAGGCTGAGGCGGAAGGATTACTGGAGCCCAGCAGGCAAGGCTGCGGTGGCCGGGAGCGGCCACTGCACTCCAGTCTGGGTGACAGAGTGAGACTTCAACTCAAAAAAAAAAAGAAAAGAAAATAGTGCATCACAGAAAATATATTCTAGAAATATATTCTTTTCTACTTCTCACAGGACCAATTCAAAACCCCATACTTTGTCCTCTTCTAAACATTCCCCCAGTTAAGCTTCCTAAAATCAGAGCAATTTCATGAATTCATTAAACAATCTTTCCAGATTTCTATAATACATGGGTATTGTATTTAATCAGAAAATATAAATAAATTCCTCACATTACTGCAAACATATACAAAACATTCATTTATTTATTAACTCATTTATTTTTTCAAAAATAAATATTAATACAGAGTCTGTGTTAGATACTGTATTGACTTGGGGATGTAGAAGAAGTACTGACAACCATATTTGCTGCCCAGTCCTCATGGCATTCATAGCTTAATTGAGGAAAGAAACACTAAACACATTCTTAATCAAACTAAATTAAATGTCCCATAACAGAGTACAGAATGAGGGATAAAATGCCACTTTTGAGAAATCAAGAGAGGCATTCCTAACAGGTCGACATTGAGAGTAACCTACAAAGATCAAATAAAATGTGCCATAAAGAAGAAAAAGGAGAATAGACCTTGAAGAACAATTCTTCTGAATTTACATAAAAACACATCAAGTTTTTATAATATTAAGAATATTTACTGGATATTAGCATTTTTCTGTTTATTTTCTAATCAAATCATATAGAACTGATTACAGATGTGTATTATTGTGTCTTACAGGTTCCAGTCAAAGCCACTTTCTATGATCCAGACTCCGCTAAAAATGTATTATATCAAATAAGTCTGCAATACATGGAGGCAACCATATACAGGCAAATTTCTGATTGAGAACCCTCCAAACTCTTGAACTCATTGTAATATGGATTCCCAAAGACTCATTTAAGGAGGTAAATTAAAAATAAAATAAAGTAAAATAAGTTGTGCAAGTATCCACTTCACCTAGTCAACTATTAATGCATATTTCTAATATATCGTGGAACAATAATGAACACAAGCAGAGAGAGAGAGAAGTAGTTTGTAACAAGCTAATTTAAGAAATAATTGCCGGGCTCGGTGGCTCAGACTGTAATCCCACACCTTGGGAGGCTGAAGTGAGTGGATTACCTGAGCCCAAGGGTTTGAGATCCGCCTGGGCAACTTGGCGAGACCTCATCTCTACAATAAATCAAAAAAAAAAAAAAATTGGCTGGGTGTGGAGCCCATGCCTGTAGTTCCAGCTACTCGGAAGGCTGAGGTGGAAGGATCGCCGGAGCCCAGCAGGTTAAAGCTGTGGTGGCTGGGAGCGGCCACTGCACTCCAGTCTGGGTAACAGTGAGACTCCAACTCAAAAAAAAAAAAGAAATAATCTACACACAGAAGTGTATTTGAGTACTTTTTTACTGAATAAGATTACAACATCACTGACTAGTCAGTATAGTTCAAGCTTTAAGAGCACTGATTTTTCTAATCAGACATATTTCTGGTCTTTGCGTCATCACACACTAGCAGTGTGACCCTGAACAAGCTGCTTTAATAAAAATGATCTTTGTCAGTCAGTTAAGAAAAGTATTAGACTCCACAAGAAATACGCCTTGTAAGAGCTAAATGTAAATCAATTAGGATGGTATATAGCACATATGTTACATAAAAAAATATATTTGGTGTAATCAAGTATCATCTAACGTACTGCATAAAATTTATCTGGTGCATGTTCATAAACGTCATTCCTTTATTGTTGAACACCTTGAGTGTTTCCTTTGGTAGATACTTTTGGAAAATAATTTAGTCAATGTCATAGAAATCCTCAGGCATTAATACTATGTTTATAGTTATTTACTAAGGGCAGTTTATGAACTATAGTATATGGTATTTTTAGGCTTCTAGTACACTTATCAACAAACAGCATATTGCGATTTACCCTGCCATTAGAGACGTCAAGTGGTATTCATTTCACAATTCCTTTCATAACCTTGAATATTCAGGTCCCTTCTGTGTTTAATTTAAGTTTTCTAGTTTGATAGATGAGAACGACACCCCATAGTTTTAATTTAAAATTTTTGGAACAGTAATAAAGTTGAACACTTTCCCAAAAGCACTATTTGAAATTTGATGAGGCATTTAAAAAATAGCATGTTTTTATTATGCTCTATGTAGATAGAGTTCAATAGATGTAGTTCTCATGTTGTACTACTTGATTGCCACCTTTAAAATTAATTACTTTTTGTTTATACTTCTTTTTAGATTACAATAAATCGTGCCGTTCATTCAAGTTCTTACAGAGCCTTAATTGCTTCTTTGAAAGGTTTGGCAGATACATCAAGCCAGTTCATTAATGCACAGATGATTCCTTCACATTAAGAAAGACACATTGGAGCACCATAAATGTCAAGGCAGTTATTACGCACAAAAAGCATAAAATGGCAACTATCAAAAGGTGTGCCCTTATTCAGTTGGGATCAAAAATAAAACTGCAGTAATTCCTTAGTGTAATAATGGAGAAATATTAGATTATTTTAAGGTCATGCAAGGAGGATCTTTCATTTGTCAACTCTGTCCCTTTGAGGAAAGACGTTTTTTCCTGTCTCATGATTCTGTTCACACAGCAGTCTGGAAGGAACAGCAGATTTTACCACTGCAATTTACTTGTTTGGATTATTTTACTCTAACATTTATTGAGTATATGTTATTTTCAAGCACATTTACATGGGTATCCTCACAATTAATAATTTAGAGACTACTAGAAAGGATTTAAGTTCAAATGGTAAACATTTAAAAACAGACAAAATGCACTAATAGTAATAACAAGAATTGAACATACAGGTTTGGAAATTTAGAATTACTACTGGCTCTGAATTCCATCCGAGTGGAGTCAATATATATTTATATTTTATCTGACATTAGGCAACTTTCAAATTATTTCTCAAGTGTTCAAGCAGTCACTTATGCATTGATGTGAATATTTATCTATGTGATATGCATTTAACAGACTAAATAATGAATTGAATTACATATAAATGGTTAATTAAAATGTATCTAATCTTAACGGTTTTAAAAAAGACAGATGACTGCCACCATGTCAATCCAAAGTTAATTTGATTATTCTATATAAAAACATTTATTTTTGACTGATTATGGCAGAAATAATATCAATCTAAATATCTGAGATAACTCTATGCCAGAAATACACAAGAAACAAAACAGGCAAAAAATTTTTTTGTTTTGTTTTGTTTCCCCCAAAGTTTGTATTCCGCTAGTAAGAGAGTATAAACAAGTTATATATGGAAACTATATGGTAAATCAGAGATGCCTTCTAGAGAGTAACAAAGAATGAGAAAGATAGGTAGAAATTAGGAATTTGACGAGAGTACAGTTTTCCCTCAAGTGGTGTGAGAAGGCCTGCCTGAGAGTGTAATACCTGAATATAGCCAAAAAGTTTCTAGTGGAAAATGAATCCACTCTATAGTTTATGAGCACATGCAAAGACTCTATAGCGTCATAATTCTTAGATTTTTCTATGAAAAACAAGTCAATTTACTGGCGTAGAATGAGTGACTGGTAGAAAAATAGAACATGAAGCAAGAAAATTAATGGAAAGGTTATAGACTTCTATAGTCACAGAAGTTTCAATGAACTTCTAGGAAACATGTAATCATTACATTTTTCTAGCATTATTCAAAATAGTACAACACAAAGTAAATTGATCAACGCCTGTATAAAGTATGACCTAAAAAGCATCATAAATTTTAATTAAACCCATATGTGGGAGTGACAATTTTTTACAAGGCTCTATAGCAATGAACTCTAAAAATATGAAGCAATAAAATAAGATAGCCATTCATTCATCTTATAACTACTGAAATCAGAAACTCAAAGCAAGTTTACAAATAATATGCAGGCAATATTAAACATAAAATTAAAATTGGTAATACTAAGCAATATGAAAAAGATTGTTTTGGGTAATTGCAAATGTTGAATGACATAAAATATCTTTCTAGAAAAAAACAATTGCTTTTATTTACATTAGGCTTCGTCCTTTTTATTTCTGAAAATGATGAAAATATTTGCATTATCACTTTATTGTCACCACACTTTTAAATAGTGAAGTCATTTTCATCACATGTGAATCATTTAGACTGGGTGATGCATTTAATGAAATTTAATGAAATGTGATATTGAGTGCCTAACTTTTTAAAACTTTTATATTGATGGTTTATAACTGACTTTCATAATAAAGAAATTGTTTAAGTTCAATTATACAAAAACAATCTAAATAATATGTAAATTCCTCATGAGACTCTGTCCCTTAATATACCATTTAAGTACTTTAACTCTGTCCTAAATTTACTGCCAACGACTTAAGATGTATTAATTTTCAGCATAATTGTTCTTATTTAAACTGCTGTAAAATGTTCTTTGTGCAGCCACCCTTGACCTAATTTGATCTTTACTTTGCTCAGAAGTAATCATAAATTCAAAAGCAAACTCAATGTGGACACTACATTTATTCATTTACATTTGTAACATAATGGTCATTTGGATGATTCAGAATATTTTGCATTGATTTTTACTAGACTGTGATTAAAACATAAAATAAAACACTATCTCTTAATGAACTGAAAATGCCAGTGAATGTGTCACTCGCCAAGTCCTTTAGGTACTTCAGAAGCTGTGGCTCCTATTTGAAAAACACTTGATCTATCCTCTTGGCTGTAGAGTTGGATATGATGTTCTTCTTGCAGACTTCCAATAAAGGGCACTGGGCTGGAAAGTCTTTTATTTTATTTTATTTTATTTTTTTTTGAGTTGGAGTCTCACTCGGTCGCCCAGGCTGGAGGGCAGTGGCATGCTCCTGGCCACCGCAGCCTTGACCTGCTGGGCTCCGGCGATCCTTCCGCTTCAGCCTTCCAAGTAGCCAGAATTACAGGCATGCGCTACCACGCCCGGCTGATTTTTTGATTTATTGTAGAGATGACGTTTCGCCAAGTTGCCCAGGCGGGCCTCGAACCCGTGGGCTCAGGCAATTCACTCACCTCAGCATCCTGAGGCACGGGATTACAGGCTGAGCCACTGAGCCTGGCCTGGAAAGTCTTAAGCAATCAAGCACACCCCAGTCAAATAATCACACTAATTGCCCCTTGCCTTCAGTATGTCTTCATTGATAATAGCAAAGAGGGGAAAAAAGAAAAGCGTAATTTGTAGAACTCACCTTTAGAAGATGAGCTCAAAAGAGAAACAATAAAAGGTTAAACCAATGGTATATAAAATAAATCATTGGTCTTTCAACTACTTAGTCCTGCACATATTTTCAAGGATTAATCTACAACATTTGCAGCACTAAAGGGTTCACCATGGTGAACTAATTAAAATCCTATTAGGTTTCTCAAATTATTCCCATTGGTTGTTAAAGCAATGACATCAGCACAATAGAAGTGACATTTCATTAGCAGAAGTTAGATAAACTGTTTACCACACTGGTACTAGAATAGTCACAGAAGTTTCACAGACTATCTGGGAAATATGAAATCATTAAGTATTTCTAGCATCCTGAAAAATAGTATAAATCAAAGTAAATATATGCATACCTGTATAAAACATGACCTAAAATAAAAAAATTCAAATAGTATATCATTTCTAAAAGTGTGTCAAAATATTCAATACATATGAAGTTAAAATATTAATTCCAATAAAAATTTTCTGTGCTATATAGATACTTGTAATGTTATTAATATGTTCTAAAACTGTTCTACTTTTTGTCATGATAACATGATACCATGGAACTAGTACAGAAGTTAGAATTTGTATTAAAACTTTCTAGTTCCATTCTGGGAATCTGGTAGATTGAACTCTTCTGGTCTCTGGTGCTTGGTGTAGGTCATGTGATTTGCACAGTTCAGGGAAACGTGAAAAGAATTGTGGATCTAGATGAACATTCTAAGGACAAAATCACAAATGTCATCTTCTTTCTTTCTGTCAGAAGTACCATCAGTGTTCTAGACAATGTCTGCTCTCTCATCCTGGTCCCAGGATGCAGAAAGGAGGAAACAAATCTCAGCAGCCAAGATGAACATGTGTCACAGGCAAGAAATAAATCTTTGCTCTTTTAAGATTCAGAAATTTTTGTATGTCTTTGTATCCTATTAAAGCATGTAGCCAAAGTTACTAATTGATGCAATTTGTGTTTGTGAAGAAATTTATTTACAGCTATCTTCATTTAAATGATTTTCATAATGCTCACTCATTACTTTTGAAATATAAGATGTAGATGCCACATTCAAATCATTTTTCTTTTTATCAAATAAGACATAATTTATAAATTACTTATGGAGACTGCTTTTGTTATTTATCTAAAAAAAAATGTTATTCTGAATTATCTTTGGAAAACCAGGTCACATTCAAAGTATAACAAAAAAGTGTATTCTATATCAATAGTTTTATGATTTATAACTGTTTTAATTAAAAGTTCATGAAGAAGAAACACAAGTCAAAATTAATAAGAACTTGACCATTAGTTTTAGAAAATGTTGAATTTTGTATTTGTTTATAGTTTGAGGTATATAATGATCTATCAGGATGATGATAATGATTTAGTTTTTCTGGAATAAGTAATACTGAATTAAGTCTTTATTCTAATATCATGTCTTATCGAACCCTTATATAACCCTTTTGATAATATAAATTACTGAGGTTTTATTATTGACTAAATATTCAAAACAAAGAAAAAGAGTAAGGGGTAAATATAGTAAAAACAGTATTGAGAGAACATGATCATAAAATTAAAATTACACTTAAAAATCAACTTTTGAAAGCAATTATAAGTAGTCTTTATGCCTATGTTTATAAATATTTACAGAATGAATTGGCTGATAAGGAACATTAAGATTGTAAAACAAATAAGAAGAATATTGTTTTTATGAGAAATGTAAACCAAAACTACATTGATATACCACCTAACACCAGTAAAAATGACCATCATTAATAAGAAAAACAACAGCATATACTGGTAAGGAAGTGGAGAAAAAGGAACGCATCTACGCTACTGGTGAGAATGCAAACTAGTGCAACCTCTTTGGAAAACAGTGTGATGATTTCTAAATGAACTAGACATTGTTCTTCCATATGACCCAGCAATCCCCCTACTGGGAATATACCTGGAGGAAATAATTCTACAAAAATGATACCTGCACAAGCATGTTTATTACAGCATTATTCACAGTAACAAAAACATGGAACCAACCGTGCTGCCCATCAAAACTGGACAAGATAAAGAAAATGTGATGCATGTACACAATGGAATATTATGCAGCAACCTTAAAGAAGGACAAAAATATGGACTTCACAGCAACTTGGATGGATTTAGAGTCTATCATAAACAGTGATCTATCACAGAAATAAAGAACAGAGTACCACGTGTTCTCACTCATAAGCAGACACTGAACATTTACAATAATACTATAAGAAAGTGATTGGCAGTAGTGGGGCCATACCAGGGTTGGGTGGTGGGGGACACAACATCAATAAGGATACCTGATCTCAAACCAGGCAAAGTGGGGACCAAAGGGGGGCCCAAACTTTACCTGTACTATGACCACTTGTAAACCTAATCCTGAATTGTCCCCCACATCTTTAAACTATAAATAAATAAATAAATTAAATTACATTTTACAACAGGCCAAACTGACAGCCTACACCACCACCTCAGCTAGACAGAAGAAAACTCCATCAGATGCACAACTAGGATAGCACAATTTTTCAGTTCATGGTTTAGCATAATAATCATGAAGAAACTTTCATGTTTCCTGTCAAGCGTAGAAGGCCAAAGGTTAATGCCACTCCTTAACTAACCAAAACTATAGAAATTATAATAAGATAACCTTTTAGTTCAGAAATTTGTGAATTGGAAATGTCTGGCAGTTCTCCTGCAAAGGACAATGTGGTCAGGAAAAGACCACACCTCCCCTTTTCTCCTCCTATCAGGAGCCAAGAGATGTCAATCTCCAGAGTGGAAGTTACCAGGACCCTCTTTAACCTATCAATCATTGTGAAGGTATATCAAGTCTACTGTGAAGAGCAAAAGGCGAGGTTTCTTTTGCCCATGCCACTTCTGCCATGTCTCCCTTTCTTTACTGTCTTCTTTCTCTAAGAAACGTTGAAAACTAAAATATATATATATATATATATATATATATAATTTTCATATAATTCTGTGGAAATCATGAAGGCACACTGCTTAAAAGTAATAGTCTGGACACAGTGGATCATTCCTGTAAACCCAGCTCTTCGGGAGGCTGAGGCTAGAGGATTGCTGGAGCCCAGGAGTCTAAGGCTGTGGAGAGTCATGATCATGACACTGTACTCCAGCCTAGGCAACAGAATGATAACCTATCAAAACAAAACAAGCAAACAACAACAACAAGCATTTAACAGAATCTGAGGTATATTTTCCTCTACTTGAGTATAAATAAACTGAAAAATGTTCTGCAAAAACAGAACTGGGAAGAAGGGATATAGAATCTCTCAAAATCCCTATCATTCTCTAGCTTAGAAATGTAAATTGTACGCTAAAATGAAGCAATTATTAATACTAGAGCTGCATGTTCTCAGGTTGGGGGTATTTACCCAACCTCTTCATTCATTCAGCTGAATGCAACAAAGTGAATATAAATGAAAGTAAGAAGCAATATACATAATCTAGGGAAATAGAGTACCTCTATTCCTAGTCTCTGAAGCAACCCACAGTGAAAATTATAATTTTGCAATGTTAATTCTTATTAACAAGCAAACAAAACCCTACACAAACTTTAAATTCACCCGAAGAATGGTGCATATTATAAACATTTTGTAAACTAAACATGGATTTATTGCCCTAGTCTCAACGTAAAGTATAATTTTCTGTAGTAAACCAAGGAAATGTAATTTTAGTAAATTCAAGGGCTGCTTCTATAGCTAGCAGATCATCACATCACTATAAGTCTTATACATACATTCAGAAAACTTTCCAGTGCTGATAGCAAAGGAGCTTTCTGCTTTATTTGCACAATAAACTCACCTACAGATTTATATATGGGAGGAGAAAACGTGAAAATGATAGATATGGGAGGTAAATGTGGAGATGAAATGGAAGAGGCTTCTTTTGTAAGAAAATAAACAAATTGAACAGAAACAATCATAGAAAAAATTACTTTCTGGTTGAAAAATATGTCAGACATTTTTGCAATAATACAATGAATAAGAAATAAAAGGTTACACTTAAATTTAAAATAAATCAACGAAGGTATTTTTAAGTCATAAAATTTTATGATTTTATACATTTAGAAAGTCCTTCCAAGAGGTAGCAAGAGCTCAGTTTAAAGCTTGAGAGTGGTGAATGGATATTCTTGGTATTATTATTTACCACAGGACTGAGCTATAATCTGTTTCAGGAATATCCAAGTTGCAGAGAAAGCAGTTTGTAAAATTTACGTCACCTACTTTGGGAATTATAGTTGGATTTATTAATATGCACAGTTACTATGTACCTTATTGTTGTTAAAATTATTTATGTATATCAAATATATAACATATCTTATATAAACAAGACATCTTTTATGAAATACTTCTAATGGCAATTAGGAAATTTAGTCAATGGAGGTAAGCTAGTCTCTTTTATCATACTATTATCTGATGTTTCCATTTTAGTTTTGTGAAGATAAGTAATTGTGAACTCACGCAATCCTGATAAAGGGAGTATATAAAAAGATTATAATATGCTCCTTATTACTATTGAATAAGTCTGGAGTAAATGGCCAAATGAAGAATATCCGTTGCGGTTTGATAGAGAGGGAGTTATGAGAAACAAGCTTCTAATTCTGAGCTTAAGATCAGGAAGATAAAACATAAGGGCAGTGAACCCTGGCCTCATGATGGTATTCATTCATATTTCAGTGTAATTCATTGTTTTAGGATGTTTTATTTTACAGGATAAAAGTAAAAGTCTTGTGAACATTTGCAGTCATTAAGAACAGTATGCTTGTTATTTTGGTTGAGCTTGTTTGATCTTTGTCCTCTCATTAACCTCTTTTCATATTTACTCACTTGTGTTGCAACTGACGGTTTCATAATTTATTTTTCACTCCCTTTTATCTGGCCACTTGAGAAAAAATTAGGTCAGAGAAGACAGTTAAGCTTTTGATGTTGTTATAATAGGATAGAGCTTGACAGGTGAAAAAACCTAGGGAGGTCTAATTCAAATTCACAGTGTATCTGACTAAAGCAAAATATAGGTATAGCAGAGAAGAATTAAAGCTAGTAACTGAATATCTTGGCAATGCATATGTTAGACTATGATTAAAAATGCAAATGCCCTGAAGAAATTAGATCATCTCTATATACTGGTCAATCCATTTTATTTAACTTGTACAATCAATTTTTGGAATATAAGATTAAAATTATACAGAGGACCAAAAACACACTAGAGTTAAACATGTACTTAAAATACACAAAATTCTTGGAATGATCTATTCGTTCCTGATAAGAGTAATGCCTTTTATACATCTAAGCAATGTCTTTCATTTTATTTGCTGATTTTTTGACATATTTAACATGAGACAAATACAGTTATATAAGTTAGTTTTAACTGCAAAAATATGATGCTTAAACCAATGGCTTAATGTTATAACAAGTATTATTTGTTCCACACATTTGTTGGTCATTTGGGCACTGTTAAGAATCAGATTCAGGTCTAAACGATCTAATTTGGGTCTACTCACGTGTCTGTGGGTAAGCTGATGAGTTCCTTGGTCTGAGATTTTTCCAGTGGGTTCAATCACATATCTGGTGGTTGTTTAGGTATTAGCTAGCAGGATCTAGTGGCTGAGTGTTGCCTTTTTTATCCTAAGATTCTAGTAGACTAGTTTGGACTAGTTCTTATAATACATGAGGGTTCCAAGAGGGATGGCAGAAGTGTGTAAGGTCTCTTGACACCCAGGTTCAGAATTAGCACACTGCCATTTTGGCTGCAGTATATTGGCCAAAGCCAGTCTCAAGATCAACACATACTTTCAGGGATGGGGAAAATAACCTTACTTAATGGCAGGAATTGTAAGGTTAAATTACAAGGAATTGTGGATAAAGAGAAGGGAATAATTGTGTGATTATGTGTGTGTGTTTGTATTTGTGCAGATGTATTTGAGTACATGTGGTACCATTCTTTATAAATAAGTTGATAACCATAAAGGATGGGATATTGTAAAAAACAGCCTTTCCCTCTTTTATTGATATAAAACTTTAAGGTTTGACCTAGGACGCAACTATGCCAGTTAATGTCCTATGATCCATTACTTATGGGAATATGCTGAAGATCATACTGTCATAAATTCACAAAGGCAACATAGTAATAAAGAATTCCAAGGATAAAGATCGCTAGTCATAGAAATGATTGGTTGTCTTTGGGTTTTTGTTTTTTCTAAATATCTCTCCCATTTTACATACATATTTTTGATGTAATGCCAATTTGGGGGGAAGGGGGTAAGCTAGAAGACATAATGTTCTGAGTTTAATTTGGAAGTTTATGAAACTTTAAGTCTCAGTGTCAGATTTTGGCTGTAGAGTAGACAGTACAAAATGGTACCATTTCTTCAACTCTATGTATTCACCTTTTTAACAGTATAAAAACATGCAGCTTCTGCTTTCCAGTGGTGAAGTCTATTTTTCTTCCCTTTGTGCCTTGTGACACCTTTTGTCCAATAGAATGTGACAAAGTTACACTGTACTAATTAGAGTTTAGTGCTTGATAGACTATGTACATATACCCTCTCTTAGGACTCCTGTCTTCTTTCTGTTAACATTCAATCTAAATTGCCTATAGGAGGATGAACAATCTCAAAATAGAGAGCCTGGTCAGTTCAGCTTTCCCAGGTGTGGTCCAAAACTTGTAAAAGAGCCAAGCTAAGATTAACACAGCTGAATTCAGTGTATATAGAATCCCAATCCAACCATAGAATTGTGAGTTAAGGAAGTGTTTTTTTTTAAGCAACTACATGTTGAATGTATTTTATGAGCAGCGGTGGCTGATACAGCTAGAAACATTGATCCACTGAAAATTATCCTCAAAAGATACCAATCAGATTGTCTCATATATTCCCTAGGGTCTACAGTTACAAAATAGAAAAAAAAGTACATTATTATAATATTGATAAAAATATAAACTCTTAATTAAATATATATGGAAAATTTTAAATAAAACTGATGCTTATTTATCAAATAATTTCTAATGAGCTAATGCATTTAATTAAATACCAAGTGGCCAATCTATTCATGATTCTGTGAGGAAGACCACCAAAATATACTTGTTGGTTCTATTTTCTCACACATGCATAACAGATATTTAAAATATTATTTAAATTAAGTTGATACAAGGTTAATGTCTTCTGATTTCTAATTGATATTAATTAAAAATAAACTCCATTATTTAATTTCAATAATTGTGATCATTTTATTATCATTACAGATTGAGAATAATTCCTTGTAAAATATCTGTCTTTTCATTATAGTTCATGATATAGTTCATGGTAAGTTTATTGTCATTAAAATAAACATAATCTATAATACTGAAATTTTTTAAAATGGTGAGATATATATTATGACACAAATTTAAAATAAATTTGTGGTAGTTTGAAACAGAGTTGGAGTATATTCTATTCTTGATACAGACAGTTTAAATAAGATATAAGAATATAAAATTTGAATGACAATTCTTGATAAAATATATATTGTTGATAGATATTTAGTCTTAGGAATTTACATTTCAATAAGGAGGCTGTTGTGGACTTTTACTGTACTTGTACTGGTGTATGTACTACTGGTACTAGTGTATTTCACATGAGAGTGTGACTACCTAGTAACCAGAAGACACAGTGAAAGTAAAGAGAAAATACTAGGTAGAATAACCCTGTTTTTATTTTATTTTATGTTTGTAATTTTTATTTTTTATTTTAAAGTTATAGGGTAAATGTGAGGATTTGCTACATGAGTAAATTGTGTGAAAGTGACGTTTGGGCTTCTAGTTAGCCCTGGATTGTACAGTAGCTCAATTTTTAGTTCTTGAGAAAACACCACACTACTTTCCACACAGATTGAACTAGTTTACATCCTCACCAATAGTGTGGAATTCTTATGATTTCTCTGCAGCCTCATCAATATCTGTTGTGTTTTTTTGACTTTTTAATGATATCTATCCTGAATGGTTGAGGTGGTATCTCATTGTAAGGTTGATTTGAATTTTTCTAATGATTAGTGAAGCTGAGCATTTTTTCATGTGCTTGTTGGCTCCTTGAAAGTCATCTTTTGAGAAATGTCTGTTCATGTCTTTTGCCCAATTTTTAATAGGGTTCTTTTTCCCTGTCGATTAATTTGCTTTTCTTGTAGATCCTAATGTCAATTAAGCCTTTGTCAGATACATAGCTTGCAAATATTTTTTCCCATTCTGTGAGTTATCTCTTTACTTTCTCGATTTTGTTTTGTTTTATTTTCTGTGCAAACACATTTTACCTTGATAAGGTTCTACCTGTCAATTTTAGCTTTTGCTGCATTTGTTTTTAAGTACTTAGCCATGAATTCATTGCCTACTGAGATGTCCTGAAGGGTGCTCCCTAAGTTTTCTTCTAACATTCTAATAGTTTGAAGCTTCACATTTACGTACTCAATCTATTTTGTGCCAATTTTTGTTAATTGTGCTAGATAGAGTTTTTGTTTCATTCTTCTGCTTGGGATTAGGCAGTATTCCCAGCACTATTGGCTAAATATGGTACCTTTTCTTAATTTTTTTTGTAGTTTGTCAAAGATGAGTTGATTGAAGGTTGGTAGTTTTATTTTTGAATTCTCTGACTTGTTCCATTGGTCTGTCTATTTTTGTGCTAGTACCATTAAAGACTGAGTTGAATGTATTAGCCATATAGTAGTGTATATGTACTTTTAATTCTAATTAATCAATTAATGCTTCTAGTTTTCTACAGAATTATTTTCAATTCATAAAAGCTTAATATATATTTTTTAGTTTCAGTACAGATAATTTAGGTAATAAAATGATTTGTCAGATATTATGAGCATTTTAAAAAATTCACAAACTCCTTTCAATTTCTGGCCAAAAACAACATCAAATAGTGTGATCTAGGCTCAGAGCCAAATGCATTCTATTCACACCTCTTCTGTTGACATTTCCCTTTTGGTCTTCTGAATGACAGCCCCTTCTTCCATTCTTTCATGGAAATTTAATAAAAGCAGTCACATCTAATTTTCCCTCTTAGAGATTTTGTCAGTGATATTGAACAAAATTATGTTTATAAACAACCAGAAAATCAGAATACTGAGTTCAACAGAATTCATGTTCAAATGGCTTATATAGGGTGGAAAAAATAATAAAATTTGTTGAGTTCATGTTTTCATACCTTAAATTTATTTTATTACTGTACATGTGGAACAACTTATAACACCCTTTTAAGCCAAAGTCACATGCAGATATATGATTTGTGTTCCAATACAGATTTGTATTAAATATGTCTTCATTATTTTATTTTTCAGAACTTCACTAAGACACAGTTATGATCTTGTCCTGAGTTGTGTGCCTTAGTGGCCCTGCTCTTTGGAGTGACTTGGATATATCTAGGTCTCTGTAGTGCCTAGGATCTTTCAGGGTCATCAGAGGTGGTCCTCATTTCTCTCTTTCACTGATTTTCTCTTTTGTGACCACCTCCACTGATCATAAATTGAATAAAATGCCCTAAGATCTGAGGACTTTCCTCAACATGAGTGTTTAGGACACCACAATCAGACTCCAAGTTCAAGAAGATGGTTTTGCAAGGAACACATTCTGGATCCACTGCAGAACTTCTTTAATGGGATTATGATGTCTTTTGTGGGCTGCCAGAATGGTGCTGAAGCATTGACTTTGGGTGAAGCAAATTAATTATACAGAGAACACCCACAGGAAAAATTTGCTACCATCCCAAAGCCTACATTAGGGGAGATAGTGCTATTAATTTTCTCGAGTTCCTATTGTGATTTTATTGGAAAAAGTAATTATATTATAAATATAAAACAATTTTAAAATAACTACTGAAGGCAGCATAATTTTTAATAATTTTATAGTGGTTTTGGAGATGTGAGACTAAAATAATTATGAAATGAAATTCAAATATGACTGAGTTTAAAGACCCAAACACTATTCAAAGTCATTTGTTGCCTCATATCTTGGCTTCTATCCACATATATTTTCTCTTCTCATATGTATTTTTCAATGCAGGCACAATTATGTGTATATCAAGGTACCCAACCATGAAACTTCATTTCAGAAAATATAAATGAGAGACCCTCTTTTCATTATATACTTTGTCTTTGCTTGTGTATATACCCATTTCTTTTCAGTCACTCTGCAAAGGCTCTGGTATCCAAAAGTGAGGTATTGAATTTGGCAGTCCTTAATGACATGATGGGAATGGAAAGAATATCTCTAAGAAAAGAAGCGAGAGTCAAACGAATACATTTATTCAGCAAATACTAATATAACAAGGGTGCAGGACATAGCATAAATTATGAATACAGATCCAAAAATAAATTAAGAATCAGGTTATACTTGTAGACCGTTTATTCTTGTTGTATAGATAGTATTTTTATTGAAGAACAATATAGTGAGCAAAAAAGCTAAATATCCTAAAATCATCAGGTTGAAATAAAAATTCACTTATTAGAGAATGATGCAATCTGTGCAGAGGTCCAGCCTCAGTTGAGCATGGCTTGAGGTAGGGGGAGGGAATGAGAAAAGAAAGACAAAGAACAGCGGGATTGGGAGGGCTCTCTCCCAGGTAGCTGAGAGCAAAAGAGAGCAAATTTATTTTCACCGCATGCCTCTTATATAGGACAAAAATCACATAAGGGAGGGTGAAACCACACAAGCAGGATATATGTTAATGTATGAATTAAATCACACAAGCAGGGTAAGTATCAATGACTAAACTATGCATATCTTAACATCTATGCTAAGTAAGACAATCACTTAGGATGAGCAGTTTAAGGGCCAGACATGGCGCTGCTTAGCTATCCATAGAAATGCAACCAAGCCGGGCTCGGTGGCTCAGCCTGTAATCCCGCGCTTTGGGAGGCTGAGGTGAGTGAATTGCCTGAGCCCGCTGGTTTGAGACCCGCCTGGGCAACTTGGAGAGACCTCATCTCTACAATAAATCAAAAAATTAGCCGGGTGTGGTAGCGCGCGCCTGTAGTTCCAGCTACTTGGAAGGCTGAGGCGGAACGATCCCCGGAGCCCAGCGGGTCGAAACTGCAGTAGCTGGAAGCGGTCACTGCACTCCAGTCTGGGTGACAGAGTGAGACTCCAACTCAAAAAAAAAAAAAAAAGAAAGAAAGAAATGCAACCAAAAGGTCAGGGGAGACAAAGGAAATGTAGGCTTGGTTCCTTGAACATAAGCCAAGAAACATAAGGACCTTGTCAGCTTATGCTCTGGTTTCCGTCAAATCTGGAATCTTATTTCAAGGCTTTACTAATTTACTTGGCTAGCCAGATAAAGTCTTTAGGTTTCTTGGAATGAAGCTTCTTCACTTCTAAAGTAGAGCCTTTCACGAGATGGTCAAATATTCTGACTGAAGTGTGAATAGGACACCTCCCTCTGATTGTTGATTATATCTTCCTAGTTCATAAGGAGCCATCAGAAAACTTAGCCATCTCCAGAAAAAGGTTGAAAATATTAAACTGTATAATCTGTAATTCTACATGTATGACAAAGTCCTCTCTACTGTAGCTCCAAACAAAATTATAATGATAGAAATAGAGAAATATTTATTACCTAATAAAATGGCATATAGCTTGAAATATTAAATGGATTTGTTATGCAATATTTTTGGATTGATTACACCAACAATACTTTGCTGTTTGAAACAGGAGAAAATATTTTTTAAATTATCTACTTATTTTTATTATGAATATTTATATTATTTTTAATTGACAAATAAGTGCATTACACTTAAGCAGTTCAACATGATATTTTGATGTATGTATGCAATGTGGAGTAATTAAATCAAAGCTAATTAACATATTCATCACGTCATTTACTTGACTTTCTTTTTTCGATTTTGCTTCATATGTTAAGGATGGGGGATACAATTCAGGATTAGATATGTAAATGGTCATTGTACAGGTAAAGTTTGGGCCTCACTTTGGTCCCCACCTCATCTGGCATGTGATCAGGTACTCTTATTGGAGATGTGTGCCCCCTCTTCCCTGGAAGTTTCCCTCTACTGAAGATCCCTTTTTTATAATATTATGATAATTGTTCAGAGTCTGCTTATGAGTGAGAACCTGTAGTACTCAGTTCTTTGTTTCTGTGATAGGCCACTGAATATCATTGACTTTAAATCCATCCAAGTGGCTGCAAAGTTAAAAATTTTGTCTTTTTTTTCCTCTTTTAATTTTTATTTTAAAATTGTGGGATACAATTCAGAGTGCGGTATACAAATATCCATTGTGCAGATACCCTGGTAGATAAGGTGTACCTCTCCTACTACCTCAGGCAGATATCGACTACTGTCAATCCCACCTCCTGACCCTCCTCTCCCTCCTAACAGTTTTCCCCTACTGTCAATCCTTTTCTTTTAGTTTTACAGTAGTTGTTCAAGGTCCACTAATGAGGGAGAACATGTGATACTCAGCTCTTTGTTTCTGTGAGAGATCACTCAGTGTTATAAAATCTAATTCCATCCAGGTTGCTGCGAAGTTCATGATTTTGTTCTTCTTTATGACTGCATAATATTTCATTGTGTATAGGTACCACTTATTTTTTATCCAATCTTCTTTGATGGACAGGATGGTTGACTCCATGTTCTTGCTATTGTGAGCAATGCTGAGATAAACATATGTGTGCAGGTATCTTTTTTATAGAGTGATTTGAGTTCTTTAGGGTATATTTCCAGTAGGATGATAGCAGGGTCCTATGGAAGGTTGATTTTTAGAACTTTTAGGATTGCCACACTGATTTCCACAGAGGCTGTACTAGTTTACACTCCCACCAACAGTGTAGAAGTGTTCCTTTTTGCCATATTCTCTCCAGCATCTATTATTTTTTGATTTATTTATGATGGCCATTCTGACTGGAGTTAGGTGGTATCTCATTATAGTTTTAACTTGCATCTCCTTGATGACTAATGAAGCTGAACATTTTTTCATGTATCTGTTGGCTGCTCATATGTCTTCTTTGAGAAGTGTCTATTCATATCTTTTGCCCACTTTGTAATGGGGTTGTTTGTTTTTTTCTTTTCAGTAGGTTTGAGTTCCTTGTAGATCCTTGATGTTAGGCCTTTGTCAGACATGGAGTTGGCAAATAATTTTTCCCAGTCTGAGGGCTGATTCCCTGCTCTCTTACTGGTTTCTTTGGCTTTGCAGAAGCTCGTCATTTAATGAGGTTCCACTTGTCTATCTTATCTCTTATGGCCTGGGCACGTTGGGTTTTGATCAAGAATTGGCTGTCAGTTCCAACTTCGATAAAGGTGTTTCTTGCATTTTCTAAAGTTCTTACAGTTTGAGGTTTTACATTTAGGTCTTTATCCCATTAAGAGTTAATTTTTATGTATGGGGATAGGTAGAGTTCCTGTTTCAATCTTCTGCATGTGGTCAGCCTGTTTTCCCAGCACCATTTACTGAATAGATTTTCCTCTCCCCCGTGGTGGGTGGTGGAGGCTTTGTCAAAGATGAGTTGGTTGAGAAATTGAGGTTTTGCTTCTGGAATCTCAATTCTATTCCATTGGTCTATTTTCCTGTTTTTGTACCATTACCAGGCTGTTTTGATTATTGTAACTTTATAATAAAGTTTAAAGTCTGAGAGTGTGATTCCTCCTACTTTGTGTCTTAGGCTGAGGATTGTTTTGGCAATTCTTGGTCATTTATGTTTCCATACGAATTCATGTATTGTTGTTTCTAAGTCTGAGAAGAATGTTGCTGGTAATCTGATGGGTATTGCATTAAATCTGTAGATTGCCTTAGGTAAAATGGACATCTTAACTATGTTGATTCTTCAAATCCATGAGCTTAGACTATTTTTCCACTTGTTTGTGTCATTTTTGGTTTCTTTGAGCAGTGTTTTGTAGTTTTCATTGTAAAGTTCTTTCACATCTCTAGTTAGGAAGATGCCAATGTATTTCAAATTTTGTGTGTGTGTGTGTCTCTTGTGAATGGAATTGTTCTTTTTATTTGGGTTTCTGTTTGTTTATTATTGGTGTATAGAAATGCGTTTGTCTTTTGCACATTTATTTTATACCCTGAGACTTTACCAAAGTCCTTTATCAGTGCAAGGAAGTTTTGGGAATTTCTCTTGGGTTTTCAAGGTATACAATCATGTTGTCTGCAAAGAGAGATAACTTGACTTCCACTTTTCCTATTTTGGAAACATCTGATCATCTTTTCTTTTCTGATTGATCTAGCTAGGACTTCCAAAACTATGTTGAACAGGAGGGGTGAGAGTGGGCATTCTTGTCTTGTTCCAGTTTTCAGAGGAAATGGTTCCAACTTTTGTCTGTTTAGGAGTATGCTGGCTGTGGGTTTCTCATAGATAGCTCTTCCTATTTTGATGTATGTTCCATGTATGCCTAGATGTTCGAGTGTTTTTATCAAGAAGGGGTGCTGGATTTTTCTATATCTAATGATATAATCATGTGTTTTTTGTTTTTACATCTCTTGATGTATTCAATTATGTTTATGGTCTTACGAATATTGAACCAGCCTGGCATCCTGGGGATGAAGCCTATTTGGTCATGATTGATGATTTTTGAGATGTGTTGTTGAATTCTGTTTGCTAGGATCTTGTTGAGAACTTTAGCATCTATGTTCATCAAAGATATTGGCCTGTAGTTCTCTTTCTTTGTTAGATCTTTACCTGGCTTGGGTATCAATGTGATGTTTGCTTCATAAAATGATTTGGGGAGAGTTCCATCTTTCTCAATTGTCTGGAATACTTTCAATAGGATTGATATCAGTTCTTCCTTGTATGTTTTGTAGAATTCTGTTGGAAAGCCATCTGGTCCAAGGCTTTTTTTTTGTAGTTAATTTTCTTATGACATAGTCCAATTTCCTTGATTGTTCTTGGTCTATTTAGGGTCCCAATTTCATCCTGTTTCAACCTGGGGAAATTGTGTGATCAGCAAGTCCTCCATTTTCTTTAGGTTTTTAAGTTTGTTTCCACACAATTGTACATAGTAGTATCTGATAATCTTTTGTATTTCTTCAGGGTCAGTTGTGATTTCAGCTTTTGTGTTTCTGATTGAGTTTATCTGGGCCTTTTCTCTCTTTTTCTTCATCAGTCTGGCTATAGGGTCATTGATCTTGCTTATCTTTTCAAAGAACCAGCTTTTTTTGTTTTGTTGATTTTTTTTTTTTTTGTATTGTCTTTTTGTCTTCTATGTCTAGGATTTGGGCTTTTATTTTGGTGATCTGGATTCTTCTGCTGAATTTAGGGTTTTGGTGGTCTTGCATTTCCAGCTTCCTTAGGTGAATAGTTAGGCTGTTAACATGTGATCTTTTCATTTTCTTCATGGATAAAATTTCAATCTTATGAAATTTGTTCATGTCTGATTTATGGCCAATGGTATGGTTAATCTTGGAGCACATTCCATGTGGTGATGAGTAGAATGTATATTCTGTGTTTGTTGGGTAGAGTGTTTTGTAGGTATCAATTAAGTCAATTTGTTCAAGAGTCTCATTGAGGCTCCAGATCTCCTTGTTGATTGTCTTGATGATCTGTCTAGAGTTGTGAATGGGGTATTAAAGAGCTATGAAAGTGTTAGAGTCGATCTTTTTTTTAAATTTTGCCTAGAAGATGCTTTACGAATGTTAGTTCTCATGTTGGGTGCATATATGTCTAGAATGGATATTTCTTATTGATAGATTGAATCTTTTATCATTATATAGTGACCTCCTTCATGCTTTTTAAATTTTTGATAGTTTAAAGGGTATTTTGTCTGAGATTAAGATTGCAACTCCAGTTTTCTTTTGTGTTCCATTCGCTTGAAATTTTGCTTCCCATCCTCTTACTTTGAGTCTGTGAGTGTCCTTTCTTGTGAGATGAGTCTCTTAGAGACAATATATTGTTGCCTCATGATATTTTATCAATCTTGCCTTTCTATGTCTCTTCAGTGGTGCATTTAGCCCATTCACATTTAGGCTAATTATTGAAATGTGGGAGTTTATCCCTGTCATGAGGTTCTTATAGAGGTATTGTTGCTCCTGTGTGTTTGTTGTCTTTCTTTTGATTTTTGGGTTGATTCATGCATATTTTCAATCTTTTTCCTGCACTCTTGTGTAGAACGTTGTTGTTCTTTTTACGCATTCTTCTATGTTTAATACTTTCTTAATTGTTTCTTGTAGAGCTGTTCTAGAGGCAGCATGAGTTCTTAGGGATTGAATGTCTGGGAAAGATTTTAATTCTCCCTCATCAATGAAGCTTAGTTTTTCTGGGTAGTTTATTCTTGGTTGAAATGGATTTTCTTTGAGCACTTTGAAGATTGGGCTCCAAATTCTCCTAGCCTGAAGTGTTTCTGTAGATAAATCTGCTGCTATTCTAGTTGGTCTTCCCCAGTAGGTAGTCTGAACTTTATCTCTTGCTGCCTTTAGGATTTTTTCTTTTATACCTACTTTGTTTAGGCAAATTAATATATGTCTAGGAGTTGATCTTCTCATTTGTTGTCTTGCAGGGGTTCTCTGAATCTCTTGTGTTTGAATGGTTGCATCACTGATGAAATGAGGGAAGTTTTCTTGAATAATTTCATGGAATGTTTATTCCAGTGTAGTCTCTGTCTCTCTTTCTTCCTCAGGAAGTCAAATTACTCTTAGGTTCGATCTTTTGAAATAATTGCTCATCTCTTGAAGATTTTGTTCTGTCATTTCAAGCTTCTTTTCTATCTTTGACAGTTTAGTTTAGTTTTATATTTTGATCCTCAAGGTCTGAGATTCTTTCTTCTGCTTGGCTAATTCTGCTTTACATGCTTATCAGTTTGTTATTTATTTCACTCACTGTATTCTTTACTGCTGCTATCTCAGTTATCAGCTCCTTCCTATTTCCCTCTTGTTTCTCCTTAATTCTTTTTAATCTCCTTATTAATGTCTTGATATCTGGGTTTGTAGTTTGAGACCAGTTGTTCTGGGGGCTCTTCGTTGTTTGCATTCCAAAATCTGTTTTCTCAGTGTCTGACCTTCTATGGACCTGTGAGAGACCCATATTCTTCTTTTGGTCTTTCTTCATTTGTGTAGATTTCCTCCCCCCCATACACAAACATACCCCTTTTCTTTAATTCTGTTTTTCAGGGATGATAGGGTTGATTTTATTTATTTTTACTCAGTCTCCTATTCTTCCTTATGTGGATTCTTTGGCTTTGTTCACTTATGAAACTGGACTGTTGGTTGGGGGCTGTACTTTTTCAGTTTTGAGAATTAGTTGGGGGGGTGCTATAATTCAGAATCTATCTGCAAATCCCAGTATCCAACGACAGATGTATGGGCACCCTGGAACCCACTTCCTACTGCCTTACAATCTGTCCATGCAGTGGGGGTTTAGGTTTGTTCCCTGGAACAAAATGAGATAAGAAAAAGGAAAATAATAGAAGAAGGGGGTGGGGGATCAAGAGTAAGGTGGAGTGAGAGAAGAGTAAGGGGGAAAACAAACATACATACCAACTAACAAATGAAAAGAGACACAAAGACAAAAAAGAGAAAACAAAAATAAAAAATATAGGTAATCACACAAGCACACAGAATATAGGTAATATAGGAGAATATAGGTAGTCACACAAACACACAGTCCAATAGAATCCTGCCTATTGATGCAGATGTCCCCTACACAAACAGGGGGTCTAAAGAATCTAAAGAAGAAAGAAAAAAAAATCAGTAAAATAGCAAAAGCAATACAAGTATGAAAATGTTATCAAAACTGAATGAAAGAGAAAAAAACTAAAACAAAAAGCAAATGAAAGTAAACAAAAGTCAAAATATTAAAACAAGGAATCAGACTGTTTCTGATATTCAGAGTCCCTTCAGCTCTCATCTCTAGGTCCTCCCCTCTGCTCTCATTGCAGTCAGATAGGGTTACTCGTAGTTTGGGTCTATTGTCACAGACCTACTTTGGGAGGGGAGTGAGTCAGATCTGGGTTTACTTGGCTTGCTGCCTGACAGGTCTGCCACACAGATCTGAATTGTTTGTGTTTGATTCAGCCTAAGGGAGGGACTTACTGTCTCTCCTGATTTGATGAGATTACCTTAGGCAACAAGTTGGAGGCTGTGCAGTGGTTGGTGGGACAATGCAAATCTCTGCCTGGTCTTGGGTCAAAGAAAATGGCTGTGGTTGGCAGCTCCCCACTGGGCATGGATTCCTCTCCAACTTTCCTGATCCTCTCTCTCCACTGATCAGATCCAGGGCTCCAGTGGATCTGTTATGACAGGTGATGGTGTAGACCAGTCTCCAGTTGCTGGGAATCAGCTGGATTCAGCAGGCTTTTCTCAGGCACATTCCTGTGACCAGCAGATGCTGCTGCATGTGATCTTGCCAGCCACACTCCAATCTCAGGGTGGTGGGGACTTGCAGTCACCCTCAGAGGGGGGACCCGGGTACATGCACCCGAGTATCCCCTCAGACATACTTTCACACTCCCACCAGTGCCTGCCCACTCATTCAGAGAGTCTTTATGAACACTTGCCTCCACGGAGACTCTTATAGACCGACCTGTCAGTCACCATCTTAAGCTCTGCCCAATTTTGTTCTTCTTTAGGCTGCATAATATTTCATTATACTACATTTTTTAATCCAGTCCATTTTGGTGAGCAGAATGATTGATTCCATGTTTTTTTTTATTGTGATTAGTGCTGCAATAAACATATATGTACAGGTATCTTTTTCATAGAGTGATTTGATTTCCTCTGGGCATATTCCCAGTAAAGGGATTGCTGGGTCATAGGGAAGGTAAATTTTTAGATCTTGTAGGAATTGCCACACTGTTTTCCACAGAGGTTGTACTAGCTTACACTTCCATCAACAGTGTAGACGTATTCCCTTTTCCCCATGTCTTCTCCAGCATCTATTGTTTTTTGAGTTATTGATGATGGCCATCCAGACTGGAATTGGGTGGTATCTCAGTGTGAATATACTTTGCTTTTATTTGATTATTATTGAAACCGAACATTTTTTTCATGTATCTGTTGGCTGCCCATATATCTTTTGAGAAAGTTCTATTCATATCTTTTGCCCATGTTTTAATAGGGCTGCTTTTTGGGTTGTTTTTGTTTTTGTTTTTTTCTTTTCAGCATGTTTGTGTTCCTTTTAGATCCTGAATGTTAGACCTTTGTTAGATATACAGTTGGCAAACATTTTTGCCCAGTCTGTGGACTGTCTCCTCCCATCTTGATTTATTTTGCTTTGCAGAAGCTTGTCAGTTTTATGAGGTCTCACTTGTCTATCTAACCTCTTTATGTCATAGATATTTGGGGTGTTGATCAGAAATTGGATGCCAGTTCCAATTTCCATAAGGGTGTCTCCTGCATTTTCTAAGGTTCTTATAGTTTGAAGCTTTACATTTACATCTTGGATTCATTTATAGTTGATTTTTGTGTATGGTGATTCTGAGGGTCTTGTTTAAAACTTCTGCATGTGGTCAGTCAGTTTTCCCAGCACCATTTACTGAATAAGTTCTTCTCTCTTCAGTGGTTGTTAGTGGAGACTTTTTCAAAGATGAGTTGGTTCAGAAATTGAGGTTTTGCTTCAAGAGTCTCTATCCTGTTTCATTGATCTATATGCCTATTCTTGTACAAATACCTGGCTGTTTTATTATTGGTGACTTATACTAAAGTTTAAAATCTGGAAGTATGATACCTCCTGGTTTACTTACTTGACTTTTTTTGTGGCAATAATTTTGCAATTTATGATTGCTTATTTTTAAATATACAATACATTATTATTCACCATAGTCACCCTGTTGTACAATATATGTGAAAACTTATTCTTCCTGTATAGGTAAAACAGTGCACTTTTTGATCAGTAACTCTCCAGTCCTTTGCTTCCCCCCTTTCCCCAGATTCTGACAACCATCAGTTTACTCTCTAACTCTATGATTCACTTTTTTTTAGCATCCACATGCAGTATTTGTCATGCTCTGCCTAGTTTATTTCACTAACATAATATAATTTAGATTCATCCCTGTTGTCCCAAATGACATAATTTCATTCTTTGTTAAGTCTGAGTAGTATTTCATCATGTATATATGCCATATAATTTATCCATTTCTCCAATAACAGGCACTTAGGCTGATTTCATGTCTTAGTTGTTGTAACTAATGCTACAATAAACACAGAAGTGCATGTATCCCTTTAACATATCGGTTTTAATTCCTTTGGTTACATTGCCAGAAGTAGGATTACTTAGTCATATGGTGGTTCTATTTTTACTTTTGAGGAATCCCCATACTTATTTCCATAATGGTTGTACAAATTTACATTTCTACAAGTACAATGCAAGCATTCCCTTTACTCCAAATCCTCTACAATACTTATCTTCCATCTTTTTGATAAACACTATTCTAACAGGAACTTTTTAAGATTTTCACTTCCCTAATAATCAATGATTCTGAGCATTTTTTAATGAATCTTTTATCATTTGTATGTCTGTTTGTGAGAAGTGTGTTTTATCATATTAACACGATGAAGAATAAAATCTATAAGATGCAGAAAGCAATAGATGCAGAAAAAGCATTTGACAAAATTCAACAGCCTTTCATGATAACACTTTTAAACAAAATACGCATGGAGAGAAGGTGCTTCAACACAGTAAAAGCCACATATAATAAATATATAGCTAACGTCACACTCAGTGGCAAAAAGCTTTTTCTCTAAGAACAGCACAAAGACAAGGATGCCCCCTCTCACGACTTCTTTTCAGCATTCTTCTGGAAATCCTAGACAGAACAATTTAGAAACAGAAAGGTAAAATGCATACTCATAGGAAAAGAAAAAAATGAAATTGTCTGTTTGTTGTGGACATAATTTTATTACATAGAAAACCCTAAATACTCCATCAAAAGAGGTTAGAACTGCTGAATAAATTTGCTAAAGTTGCAGGATACAAAATCAACATACACAAATCAGTAATTTCTACACAATAATAACAAGTTACCAGAATATGAAATTAAAACCAAAAAACAACAGCAACAACAACAAAAAACCTCATTTACAACATCAACCAAAATATAAAGATAAAATACTTAGGTGTAAACTTAACTAAAGAGGTGAAAGTCTTGTATACTAAGAAATACTTCTTAAAATAAAGAAAGCACCAATAGAAATATAGCTCCTGTTTATGAATTGAAAAAAATGAATAGTATTAATATATTTATGCTACTCAATTTGATCACAGATTCAATTGCAAATCCCTGTGAAATACCCAATGACATTTTTTATACAGACAGGAAAAAGCAATCCTTTTATTTGGATAGACCCACAAAAGATCACAAGTAGACAAAACAATGCTGAATATATCACTACCTACCTAACTTCAAAATATATTATAAAGTAACAGCAATCACAACAGATTGTACTGGCATAAAAACCAACTCATTGACCAACAGAACAGAATAGCAAACCCAGAAATAAATACAAACCTTTACAATATGTTAATGTTGACACGTGTCAAAAATACACAATAAGGAAAGAATAGTCTATTCAATAAATAGTACTGGGGAAACTGGTTAGCAATATCCAGAAAACTGAAACTGACTGCTTATCTTAACATCATACATGAAAATCAACTCAAAAGGAATTAAATATTTAAATGTAGGATATGAAACTACAAAAGTGCTAGATTTTAAGATGTCAGCCTGAGGAATTTTTCAATATCCTTGATATGCAGAATATTTTTTTCAAAATCAGAGTTGAATTTTATTTTGTCAAGTGTTTTTTTTTCCTGTGTCTTTTGATGTAATCATGTGGTTTTGTGTTTGTTATATCGGTATAATGTATTACATTAATTGATTTTTAGATGTCAAAACTGGGATAAATGCCACTTGGTCATAGTGTGTAACCCTTTTTATATGTTGTTTAATTGTGTTTGCTAATATTTGCTGCAGATTGCTATATATCAATTTACCCCCCCAAAAAAAACCAAAAGCTGGCAGTTTTGTTTAATTTTTGTTTGTTTCTTTTCTTGTTATCTGTGGTTATGATATCAGAAGAATATTGACTTTAAAATAAATTGGAAACAATTATTGTCTATTTTTTGAAATGTTTGTGAAGATATGAAATTAATTTTTCTAGAATTCACTATAAAAATCATCTGGGTCTGGAGTTTTCTCTGGAAAGTTTTGAATTACTAGTTTAATCGTTTGAACTTTTATAGGTCTATTTAGATTTGTTATTCATGAGTCAATTTTAGTAGTTTATATCTTTGTGTTTCTATTCTATTTGACTAAATTTATTCAATTTGTTTACTTTTATGATCCTTTTTATTTCTGTAAATTTAGTAGGAATGTAGGTTATTTTATTGTTGATTTTAGCATTTTAAATCCTTATTCTTTTTCTCTTGGTCTAGCTAAATTTGTCAATTTTGTTGCTCATTTCAAAGGAATAACTTTTGTTTCATTGGCTTTCTATACTGTTTTTCTATGTTGTCTGATTAATTTTTACTTTATAATTTTTATGTCATTCTTTCTACTTGATTTGGACTTAATTTAATCTTATTTTTTCCTTGTGTCTTAATATGAAAGGTTAAGTTATTGATTTGTGACAATTCCTTTGTTATGAATATAATAATTTAATACTATTTGCCAATAGCGCTGCAACTTTGGTGGCATCCCATACTTTTTTTTTAAATTATAAAGATGTGGGGTACAATTCAGGGTTAGGTATACAAACATTGGTTATGCAGGTAAACTTGTTGATGAGGTATATCCCTCCTTCCCCTAGTAGTTTTCCTCAACTGCCAATCCCACCCCCCTCCCTCTGACAGTTTCCCACTACTGCCAATTGCTTTATTATGGTGTTATAATTGTTCAAGGTCCACTTATGAGTGAGAACATATGGTATTCTGTTCTTTGTTTCTGTGATAGATCACTGAGTATGATTGACTCTGAATTCATCCAAGTTGCTGCAAAGTCCATATGTTTGTCCTTCTTTATGGCTGCATAATATTCCACTGTGTATATGTACCACATTTTTTTCATCCAGTCCTGCTTCAATGGGCAACACAGTTTATTCTATGTTTTTGCTCTTGCCAATAGCGCTGCAACAAACATACATGTGCAGGTATCTTTTTTGTAGAATGATTTGAGTTCCTCCGGCTATATTCCCAATAGGGGAATTGCTGGGCCATATGAAAGGTCAACTTCTAGTTCTTTCAGATAGCACCACAGTGTCTTCCAAAGAGGCTGCACTAGTTTGCACTCCCACCAGCAATGTAGAAGTGTTCCTTTTTCTCCGCATCCTCGCCAGCATCTGTTGTTGTTTGTATTATTAGTGATAGTCATTCTTACTGGGTTTAGGTGGAATTTCAATGTGGTTTTGATTTGCATTTCTCTGATGATGAGTGAGGCTGAGCACCTTTTCATGTGTCTGTTGACTGCCCCTATATCTTCTTTTTTTTAAATTTAAGATTATATTATTTTATTGAAGCTTGTAGTTTTAATTTGCACTTTCCTAATGCCTAATAATGTGGAGTACCTTTTCTTTTTTTTAGTATAAAGATGTGAGGTACAATTCAGGGTTAGGTAACAATGATTATGCAGGTATCCTTACTGATGAGGTATGCCCCTTCCTCCCCTAGCAGTTTCCCTCAACTGCCAATCCCACTCCCCTCCCCTGACAGTTTCCCACTACTGCCAATCTCTTTCTTACAGTATTATAATTATTCAAGGTCCACTTATGAGTGAGAGCGCATGGTACTCTGTTCTTTGTTTCTGTGATAAATCACTGAGTATGATCAACTCCAAATCCATCCAAGTTACAAAAAAAAAGACAAACATATCTTCTTTTGAGAAGTGTCTATTCATGTCTTTTGCTTACTTTTTATGGCATCCCATAAGTTTTGACATGTGTGTCTTAATTTTTATTCATCTCAAAGTATTTTGAAATTGACTCATGATGGGTGCATTTGTTATTTTGGAGTGTGATGATAAATTTCTACATATTTTTGAAGTTTCCAATTTTAGTGTTATTTAATTTTATTATATTTATTGTGTATGGAGAATTTACATTGTATACTCTCAGTTATTTTCAACATTAAGGTTTTTTTTTTTTTTTTGAGTTGGAGTCTCGCTCTGTCGCCCAGACTGGAGTGCAGTGGGCACTCCTGGCCACCGCAGCCTCGACCTGCTGGGCTCTGGCGATCCTTCCACCTCAGCCTTCCAAGTAGCCGGGATTACAGGCATGCGCTACCACGCCCAGCTGATTTTTTGATTTATTGTAGAGATGAGGTCTCGCTGCCCAGGTGGGTCTCGAACCCACGGGCTCAGGCAATCCACTCACCTCAGCCTCCCAAAGGCGTGGGATTACAGGCTGAGCCACCAAGCCCGGCTTAAGGTTTGTTTTATGGTCTAGCAGATATTCTATTCTAGAGAATTCTTCATATACAATTGAGAAGAATATCAAATTGACCCAAAATATCAGGCTGTAAAATTAAACCATACAAATGATTCAAATTATTTTTTGGAACTACTTTCTCTAAATACACACACACACACACACACACACACACACACACACACACACTCCAAACTTTGAAAATCCCCTAGAAAAGACTTGTGATAAATAAGCCCGCTATTTCTCTTCCCATGGTTTTAACGTGTTCCTTCCCACACAGTAGTGAAAGCTACCTATTAATTTAAATTGACTTTTGATGACAAATTTAACAGTTATACACAGATACAAAAGATAAATAATTTCCAAATGAATGTGAAAAGACTAATATTTACATTACTATCACATTTTATTCGATATGATTACTGAAAAGAGAAGAATGATTTGCTCACGTTATCATAACTACCAAGAGAGATAGGAGAGACTTGAGCCACAATTCTACCAGTGTGTCTAGATTTTTTTAATTGTCATAATTACATATTTTGCTGATATTCACAGATGTTCCTGTCTTTCATATTGACTTTTGAAACTCAAGAAAAACTCAGCAAAAACCAGAAAATTTCTATGTTTTAAAAAAATTTTAACACCATCAATTTTTAAACATACTACCAATTTAATTGTAACTTTTCAGAGTACATATACAGTAGTAAATTAAATACAAATATGTGCTCAGTTAAATAAGATATGAGGGAAATGTTGATTAAAATTGAACATTGACTTCTTTAGAAATTAGATGAGAATTCCAATGACTAAAGAGTGACAGAGTCCCAATTTTTTTAAAGTAAATTTATAAAGTACAAATTTAATCTTTTTCAGTTAAACAAATTAACACTCAGAAAAATAAAACATATCACTGAATTATCACTTACTATAACAACTCTGATTAGAACGTGATTATCTTTCATAGAAATTTCTCAAATCTTTAATTGCCATGGCATAGCATATTCAAAATCTTATATAACTTAGAATCACAGAAATGTATGAACAGATAATCACAAATGATTCATATCGACTATGATTTTGAGGAATGAACACATTGTTTAATAAGTGTTCTAAAATTAGAATAATTGAGTTTTGACTCAATGTCTTCTTTTTCCTAACTCTTGGACATTTAGAAAATTGACTAATTTAGTTTCTATATTTTTAAACTAGAAATATCAATATCATCAGTAGAATTTTATTATGAGATTTACAAAGATGATTACTGTAGACTGTTTAGCATAGGGCCTTATACTGAATAAAGTTGCCAATATTTATTAATTCTACAACATTGTTTCAATAAATGTTTGAAACCGTAGTACTTATTTTTTCCTCATACAATGCAAAGTTGTATTATAGAAAGTTAAAATATACATTTCATATTTTTATCTATGGTTCAGAAACTCAGACAAAACAACCAAATCAATCACAGTCTGTATGTAGCTTACTTTTTAATGGATGTTCCCTTTGTTTATAAATGATTACTCTATCTGAATGTATGCTTTGTGTATTTAATCATACACTTAAAGTATTATTTCAAGTGAATTTAAATATCTGAACAGTTATTTTCTACATGCTAATTTTAAGGGCATTTTAAGCAGCTTTCTTTCAGGTTATATCCATAACCTTCAAAATGTACATATATACATCTAACTGCTTTTGAAACATTAGAGCCAGAAACACATTAACATGCTGCTGCGACTACATTCGAGTAACCGATGCCTCTTGCTTACATAGCGTGCACAATTATTGCTTCTGTAGAATGCATTATGAAGCATTTTATTTTACTGTGATGGTATAACATTTAATAGCATTTTTAAACAATTTTTCACAATGATCCCTAGGTTGGGTGTGACCAAGAAGGTTTTAAGTTTCCCTTCAGCTTGACTAAACTTTACATAGGCTTCTTCCAGCTTCTAGGGTCTTGATCTCTCTCTCATCCTATCATTGACAGAATCAGGAAGAACTAATCACAGAGTCACTTCCCTTCCCATTACCTAGAATATTTTTGAAAAATTGTAAATGTAAATTATTTCTCTGCCCCTTGGATATACAAATGTTTCTAAAAAGCTCTTGTCAGTTTTACAACTCAGGAATATGTTTTTTTCCTCTCTCTCTTTTATTTAACATGTGAGGTAAAATTGAGAGTTACAAACATAAGTGGTCATTGTTCATGCAAAGTCTTGGTCTCCCATTGGTCCTCATTTTGCCTAGTTTGATTTTAGGTACTCTTTTTACTGTTATGTGCACTCCCCTACCTCTGCTCTCATTGGCTCACTATTGCCATTCCTTTTTGATAAATGTTATTATGATAAATGTTAAGGGTCTACTTATGAGAGAGAACATGCAGTACCCAGTTCTTTGTTTCTGTGATATGTCACTGAGTATGATGGATTCCAAATCCATCCAAGTTGCTGCAAAGTCCACAACAAGTTGTATCCTTCTTTATTGCTACATAATATGCCATCATGTATATGTACCAATTTTAAAAATCCAGTCCACTTTCAATGGGCAGCATGGTTGGTTCCGTGTCTTTGCTATTAATAGTTCTACAATAAACATGTGGGTTCATGTGTTCAGGTATCATTTTGAAATGTAATCATGAAAGAAGAAAGCATTCCTATTCCCCACTCCCATCTCCTCTGTTGAATGGTTGGGGCCTAACTTCAGTGGACACCTTGCTCAACATTTTAATATTACCTTCTGCTATGAAAATAAGAGTTACATTTACATTTTGGGGGAAAGGGGATAAAAGACTAATTAGAAAACATATGATGCCCTCAGCCCAGCTCTCAAAAACTGTCCCATGATTTATTTCTTAATACACTGCCTTTATATTCACACATTGAGTTCAGAGAGAGGTCCATCTCTCCTTTCTATTGCAATAGCTTAGAATACAATTTTTCTTGCCTGTTTAACTTTGGTGCAATTTAAAAAAAAATTTTTTTGTTTGATAGCTGCATAATAACACTCTCACTGGCAGGGAATTAGAGCAGCATTTTACATAATAATCAACAGCAACAGGCAGCATTCTTTCAACTTCATTAACTTGTAAACAAGAAAACTGCTTTATGACTGTTGTTTAAATTTACAGAGTAAGATTACATATGAAATACATAAGAATGTACAAGATAATTTTACTTATGTACATATACTTATGGGCATTGTCCATTTGTATTTCTTATATTGTTTTTTTTGTTTTTTTTTGAGTTGGAGTTTCACTCAGTCGCCCAGACTGGAGTGCAGTGGCCGCTACCGGCCACCGCAGCCTCGACCTGCTGGGCTCCGGCGATCCTTCCGCCTCAGCCTTCCAAGTAGCCGGAATTACAGGCATGCGCTACCACTCCCGGCTGATTTTTTGATTTATTGTAGAAATGAGGTCTCGCTGCCCAGGCGGGTCTCGAACCCATGGGCTCAGGTGATCCACTCACCTCAGCCTCCCAAAGGTGCGGGATTACAGGCTGAGCCACCGAGCCCGGCTTCTTATATTGTTAAATGGATATTGATATTCCATTTTTCTATGGTGCTGCTTATCCTAGAATAATTATAATATGTTCTTCACACAGTATGTACCCCAATTTTTATAATAAATCAAGCAATATTTCCCTGGGTTTTCATTTAGTATGAATTTTATTTGTAGCTTTTATTAAGGTACAGAAGTCAATGTGTTTTGTCTTTAAAGCAAAAAATGAAATAGTACACTTACTGCTTATCTATTTGGCTATTTTTATAACATGGACTCAGCATTTTAATTTCATTTAATCATATTTATATTAATCAAGCCAATATAAATTGGATTTTGATAGTAGTTGAGTAAAAGCGGCTGGCCCTCTTATGAGGTAGCTTCTTCTTTATTGATAACTTAATAATTATTCATTAGAATGCATATTATTTACAAGAAATGAAAATGGATGGTCTTCACCACTAAGTAAGGTTTATAAGTTATTTTATTTATACTCCTGTCTTTGTTTTCATTTTTAGTAGTGTGTGTATTTTTCTCCATGAGATCAATTTAGAAAGTAAGTTTCTTTTAAAAATAAATGGTAACTAATGCAATTCATTCATTCATCATTCTGAGAAATGAGCTGTTACTTTAATTTTAACTTTACGAGGATATGGACTGAAAGAATAAATCCAAATAAATAGCTACCTTAATATGTATAATTAAATTTTATGACAGAAGTAATGGTAGAATGATGTGTCTATAATTTCAGAAGCCTATAGCATAGTCTTTATTTTAGTGTTTCAATTATTTAATGTTTAATAATTTTATAAAGATATACAGTTTACTTTTAATAACTGTATTAGTTTGTCCTTATTTTTAACCCCTTCCCTGTGCTTGAAAAATTTAATATATACAATTTTAATAATTACTTAAGTAATTTTAGACACTTTAATTGTCTTTATTGTTTTACTTTATTATTGATTTTATTGAAAAACATTTTTTCAGAAGATCATGCCTTTACAAACTTTTCTTCCAATTTAAATAATGTGTCCTGTTTTCATGATAATGTTCTTCTAGTAAATCTTTAGATCATGAGGATTAGAGTGATTTTCTGGTTTCGTATTAATCAGACATTTTGCCATATTAAGAATGTAACAGAAAAATTAGCAATATTTTTATTTTGCACATTGTAATGAGTATATGACATTAATTTTTTATATTATCTTTTTTATGTTTAATGAATATTTCTAAGGATAATTATCACTTTTCTATATTTAATGAGAAAAGCACATATGATGATAATAGCATAATGCAATATTTATGAGATGACAGTGCACTATAAATATAGTCATTTTCTAATTATCTTAGAAATATTCATAAAAAATTCCAATGCTTTCCTAAGGATTTGACATAATTGAATAAAAACTGATTACCTTGTCATAAATGAAGATTTGAGAGAGTTGAATTGTATCAACAGCAATACAATATTAACATAATGTCATATGAGAAACATTTTAGACCATCAGTTATTATTTTAGTCTATGTTGGTTTTGGTTTCATTTATGAAAGTCTTGGTCTACTATCAGTGATCTGTTTACAAGAGAGTAGGAGTGATATTTTTGGTTGTATGATACTTTTATTAAATTATTTTAATGTTGTTATGATTAACTATATCATCAAAAGTTTGAAAACTGAATTTGTATATCAAATAAAGTATTGGTGCAAATATAACTGTACATTGTGGAGTGGATTATACTTCAAGTCCTTATCATATTGTCCAATATCTTGTGTGTAGCCCTTCATAGCAAGATGTATTGTCCACAATATATTTTGCACAAGTATATGATATGTGGGAAACCCCATATTTTTAAAATAGTTTCAAACTTACGTAGACTGGCTTCCAGAGAACAAATCATTCTCCTGTAAATACCAGGAAAACTGGCATTTTCAACATTAGACACATTTATTTGGGATGAGGCTCCCTTTGTGAAAGCTCACAGCTTCTTTTTAGGCCTGTAAATTTATCTTTGATCATGGAACTCAGTTATTACAGGGCACTACTATTGTCCTACAAATATAAAATTAATGTCTATTATTCTTTGCATATTGTTAATTAAATTTTTTAGTGTGCATTTATAATTTCAGAACATAGACAAATAGAAACCAAAAATATTTTTTCCTTAACCCATTCCCTCCAGCATCCATAGGAAAGGCTAATTCCAATGTTAGCAAGGAAGAACTATCTAGTACCATCCTTGAAGAAATCTGAGAAGTAGTTTTCCAAGTCTGGATAGTTTTATTACAGTAAGGTTTTTCTAAAATGAGCCTGAAATAGAAGATAAAGCATGAGATAAGAACAAAATAGGGGACAATAAAGCTTATAAAATGAAATACCAAATTTGGAATACCATAGAAGTAAAATCAATGTCTGAATAAAAAGATGGTTAAGGGAAAATTGAAAAGACAAGATAAGACATCAAGAAGAAGTGAAGGATAGGACCAATCCAGGAAAAAACATCTGCACTTGCATATGATATTGTGATATCAGTCTCATCAGATTGTTTTCTTTTCTTTCTTTCTTTTTTTTTTTTTGAGTTGGAGTCTCACTCAGTCGCCCAGAATGGAGTGCTGTGGCCACTCCTGGTCACCGCAACCTCGACCTACTGGGCTCCAGCGATCCTTCCGCATCAGCCTTCAAAGTATCTGGAACTACAGGTGCACGCTGCCACACCCGGCTAATTTTTTGATTTATTGTAGAGATGAGGTCTCGCCAAGTTGCCCCAGGTGGGTCTCGAACCCGTGGGTTCAGGCGATCCACTCACCTCAGCCTCTCACAGCGCGGGATTAAAGGCTGAGCCGCCGAGCCCAGCTCATCAGATTGATAAAGTCGGAATAAGGCAGTTCTTTATTTGCAAGTGAAGATTTGTCATGCCTTTTTGTAACCACCTCATTCACAAAGCTTCTGAGTCGGCTACCAAAGCAGAAGAGCCGCAGTTCACTCCTCTTCTGGTTATCACTAATTATTTCCAATCCTCTTTTCCCTTTACACTCTACATTACTTCATTTCTTAGATGTTCACTTTTCCCAAGCTTCTTACTTTTAAGCTTAAAGATATTGTTCTAGAGATATCATCAGTTAGTAAGAGTGTTCTTTTTCTTTCCATTTAATGAACTAATGAATCACCACATGCCAGACTTTGCTTCTTCCAGTTTGGATTGCTTATGTTGTGTTGAGATCTGTCTCTTCATCGAAGTGCTCATGCAGTATGCTCTCTACCCCTCATTAAATTTTGGACCTTAGTTTTCTATTGACTAGGCTGTTCCCTCGGTAGCTTAGATTTTTTCACAGTGTGCTTATTTTGAGCAATGCTAATACAACATTGTCGATTTATGCAGCATGCACATTTTATAAAAAATTAAGTCATTCATTATACTGAGAAGAGATGGCTTTCAAATAAAAATGAATTGCACCGAATTGCAGTTCAGGAAAAAAGACAAAAAGAAGAAAGAAGATCAGAGAATACCACTAGTATAAATAATGACAGCGTAAAATTATGCTAAATGTTTGAAAATAGTTTAAGGACATTCATAATCTTGACATAATCATCAATGAGAATGTGGTATAGTTTGAACAAAATATTTACACTATAAGTTTAAGGCAATTTTAAGTATGTAATTACTTAAATAAATTTAGGAGAAAGCATGTGTCATGACTTCATTTATCTTTCAGATATATGATATAATTTAGCATAATAGTTATGGAAATAGACTTTGGGGTCAGATGGACTTGGATTTAGATCTAGATCCTCCTTCCTACTAACTCCATAAATTTGAATGATAAGTTAGTTTCTTCAAGTTTAAATTTCTCATACAAAAAGTGGAATTATAATGCCTAACCATAATGAGCCAAGGGTCACAGTTGAAACAACAGGAACAAAGTTTGGAAGATTCCTGCAATAAGTGGATTTAGCACACAGATTTGGAGTTGTTCAAACTGAGCATTACTGAGGGTGGAACATCACTTTCAAACACATGGAAGAATTAATTAATTAATTCACAGGATTAGAATTTGAAGGTTGCTGCTGCAGGGCAGGAATGACTGGAGCAAACACAGATGATGCTGCTGGAATTAGAAATGCCTTGACCTCCGGCACTGTTTTCACCACTACCTATGATCACATGTTTCTCATATCCTTTTATTAAAACTAAAACTTGATAATGTTCAAAACAACATCAATTCAAAGAAAGATAACATGCTATAGCAAAAGCAAAGTTATCTCAACTGACTTTCTTCGACCTTATTAAATTATCAATACCAATTATCACTCCACCTATTTAAGTTATATTTCTCAAAACTGCTCTAGATGTCTCAATATCTCTACAAATATCTTTAAGTGTTTTAGAAACACAGTAACAATACAATTTTTCTGAGCTCCTAGAAGCTGAAGTCTTTCTTAGTAGATTTGAGATTATCTTTCAGTATAGCATTTTCTATTTTTGCATTATGTTTATTATCCAATTAGAAATAAAATTATAACCATATTTAATTTCAGGTTATGAGTTTTCTGCTTGATCTGTTTTTACACACTTTAAGAAAATATGTGGCATAGTTTTATGATTTACGGGCAAAACAAAAAGTGAAAGATTCACAGCCATGCTGATGTGTGTGACAGTAGTTAAAAAATGGAACTTTGAAGCCGGGCTCGGTGCCTCAGCCTGTAATCCCGCGCCTTTGGGAGGCTGAGGTGAGTGGATTGCCTGAGTCCGTGGGTTCGAGACCCGCCTGGGCAACGAGACCTCATCTCTACAATAAATCAAAAAATCAGCCTGGCGTGGTAGCACATGCCTGTAATTCCGACTACTCGGAAGGCGGAGGCGGAAGGTTCGCCGGAGCCCAGCAGGTTGAGACTGCAGTGGCCGGGAGTCGCCACTGCACTCCAGTCTGGGCAACAGAGCGACACTCCAACTCAAAAAAAAATAATAATAATGGAACTTTGCAAATATCTAGTTTTTTGAAGTTACACATACTTAGTTTGTTTTTTAAATTTGTACTTTAGAATCAATACATTATAAAGTATAATAAGTATAATTATGGCTACTAGGTTTTATTGCGGCATCCTTTTATTACTGAAAGTAAGAGAATAAATGAATAACATTGGTGCTAGGTATTTTTCACATATAAACTATATACATTGCCTTAAAATATTTTAATATCTAATATTTTATTTTCTACTTGAGTCAGTATGTCTAATGCTCAATAGAGTCACAAAAATCTGTTTGAGGATCGGTGCTCAGTCATTTGAGTTGTGTGACATTGGGAAGTCATCATAGTTGAGGGTCTATTTGCCTATGTAATGGAATATACTATACAACTCATAGGATACAAACAATGTAGCCCCACAAAAATATTCCAGATTTATTTTACATGATTTCTTAATTCAACTCCAAAGATTGAAATTTTGTAGACAAGGACTATTTTCCTGAATCTGTGTTTTTCATAAGATTTCTAGGTAACTCTAGTGCAGTTTGCCAGCAAATCACACTTAGAAAAACTCAGAACTTTCTTAAACAATATTTCCACTTAAAGGCTTTCAGAAAAAAAAAAAAAAAAAACTATGCAAAAAGATTTTAGAAGAGTGCTAAGCAAAGAAGGTTATTATAGTAACCTTCAGAGTGAATGTTTCCATGCATATTTATATATGCATGTTGGTAATATATGATTGTTGCTTTTAATTAACACTGCTTTTCTCCTGAAGTTACATAGACTAGTTGCAAGATTTTACTTCAGCTGTTTTATTAGTCAAAATGTTTATAGTAATTCTGATTTATTTCCATATTTTAAAAAATTATTAAAAACAATGGTAGATAATTATGACTAACTCATCTTTGATAATTTCAGGTACTATAAACAGCAGATTTTGTTGTTATGATCACAAAATGATGGAAGACATTCAACACCAATATAATGATTAAATTGTTATAGAATTACCAATTCTAATACTTGTGAGTCTAACTTCAACAGCAGAAAAATAAAAATTGCAACTGAAGTTAAAGTGAAACAGATTTATTTTCATTGTATAAACAGAATCTTCTAAACAGAAGAAAACAGGAAAGCCTTGTCACACTGGAGTTAATGATAAATTTAAATTGCATTTTTAGTTGACTGTGTATGCATATAATTGCATAACAAATATTGTAATTTTTATTTTGTAGTTCTTAATAGAGAAAATTTATTTATGACTTTTCAAATTAAGCTTTATAACAAAAACAACTCAATTTCTTATAAATTATTCTTTAAAAATTATAAGTGAAATTGTCTTGTAGTTTTATTTTTGGTACAATGCTGATCCTTTTTCTTAAATAGCTTTGATATTGACATATTTTTAAATATTTAGGAACTTGATTGCCTAAGTTTCTGGATTAGCTTTCTTTTTTCAATGGTACATCTTTAGTACTATTTTCTGTATCTTATGGGTAATACGGCTTGCAAAAGAAGATAAGCATTGACAAGTGGAAGAAGTTTTCTGGTCACCTGAAGAATAGATTTCCCACTTCTAATTAATCACACGTCAGCTGCTAGGCATGTGTAATTAATGGCACATACCCCCAAGGCTGTAATGTATAAACACCTTGCTTATCTGGTTAGAGATATATTAGAGTGCTGATGATCACTGCAAATGAAAGTACTTTGCTAATTTTACCTTCAACTATTGAAGGTGGTATACTAGCTCACGTCAACATGAAAATAGCAAAGGGATTACTTGAAAATTAAAAAAAATAAATGATGCTGCATAAAAGGGTTTGCAAAATATATTTGCATATATACATATTATTTAAGATAAAATGAATCTAGCTGCATTTCGGGGTTTTTTTTTTTTTACTGTAAACTTGGCATAAACACAATAAAAATAGAAAAAATTCTGGGTTCAAATAACTGCTTGCTGTAACTCCTGCCAGCTACACAGTTTAAGGAAACTAGTTCTATGAATCATCTTTTTTAAAAAAGTAAAAGAGAGAACTATAATTTCAATGGTAAAGATATTTAAAAATATGCATGGCAGGGTGTTTAATTGTCAGTTTAACCTGAAGCAACAGATTATGTTGTTATGTGTACCTCAGTTACTTGACAAAACAAAATGCAAGTCTACCAGCAACAGGCTGCTAAAACAGTACACCATTCTAAAAACTGTAATCCTCATTAAAGATATGAATAAAAGTTACTGGAGGACATGAAAGATAATTTATTCAAAGATAGCTATTGATTTGCTACAAACTCTTCCCTCTACAATTTTTAAGGGTGGAGAATTTGTCCTAGACTCAAGACTTGAAACAAACATACAGTACCCCTCTAGGAAAACAGTTACAAAACTACTGCAGTTGTGCTTGGGACACCCAGTTTAACACCTGACAGATAACTTTAAAGTTTGAGAAAGTAGATTTAGCTGATTAAGAAAATTGACATTCATACTCAATCAATTTGGTAGTAAAGGATTAAAGATGAACTGTTTTTAAATAGAACATCAATAATGTGATTTTTTGCATATTTACTCATAAGTATAAAAATATTTTTATCAAAATATGTTCATAATACTTGGTTTTAATCAGCTTTTTATCAAAACAGTGAAAGCAAAACATCATGGTTAAAACTCTCTCCTCTGTACAAAGAATCTAAAACATTATCTAGGCAATAGGAAATATGCCAAAATGTTGCTTCCTCTAACTCATCATTTCTATTTAATTAATTCTTGTCAGAGTTCTGAAGGTGAATTTGCAAAAAACGGATTCTTACTTTCTGACTTTATTTCAATGCCCTCCTTTCTTCTTTTTTTTTTTAAACTAATGTTTCTCATATGCAGTCATCTTAAATGTGTTGATGTATTTATTTTAAGCCCGTCAGTCTGGTATTTTCTGCTTTAGAGTTCCGATAATAAAATCAGAGTCTCCATATTTTTATACTTAATGTTGCTCAAAGTCTAAGATTTAAAATACAATCATTGCCTGATTTTCAGAACTCTATGCTTGAAAATTTTGTTATTTCAGACTTAAAACAAGATATGAAGGAATTGATGATTCACTGGCAAAACAAGTTCTCTTACTATATGGCATCTCTATATTGTTTGCTCTCTCTATATTGTTTGTTCCAATTAATTGTTTGTAACATTGCTCTTTGCAGTTATTATTTGTTCGCAACACTCTGGATTTTTTTTTTTTACCATTCACAACATTATCTGAACTTGATGTAGGACTAATAAAAGTTGTTCTTCAGTATCATGGGACTTTTTTAAAGAACGGATACACTTATAAGAAAAAGAAATCCTTTTTATTATTTGCTAATAGTTCAGTGTAATGATTATGAAAATTGTGATGATGATACTATACCAATAAGTAAAGTTATTTTAGAATATGAGGGATTAATTTTTGTAGCAAAATACATTCTTAACTTGCATATTTTATTTACCAGTTTTATACAAGCTTTGAGTGATTTACCACTTTTTCAGGAAAAGGTTTATCAAGAATCTTGTTTTACATACCTTCTTGCCTCAAAATTTGGAAGTATGGGAAATCACTACAGAGTGTGCTTAGACAGTGGAATAATTTCTGAGATGAAGTGTTAATATATGATCCTTCCAGCATCATTTGGTAACATCAGTGTCATAGACAATGATTTAGAACCCAAATAACTTCCATCTAAATGGACCCAAATCTGACTTAAAGGCATAAATATTTCCTAAATCATAAATGTATCTATCTCATTCTACTTGATAATGAGTGGACATTGTCAAGCAAGGAGATAAATGTGGAAATAAAATAAAGTTAGATCTAAGTCTACATTAAGATATGGACTATACAAAAACAAGTAATGAGCACCAAGAGAGAAGCCAGAACTTAATTTTACTTTTGTTTCATAAAGTAAAAGAAATATAATTAAAACTAAAAATTCATGTTTATGGTTTAAAAAAAAAAGTAATTTGGATACATTTGTAATCAATGAAAATGCATCCATTTGCCCAAGAACACAAAGTCATAAGTTCAAGAGATGCACGTAAGTAAATAAATAAAGAGTTCTTTAGAATTTTTGAGATCTGCCAGAATGTTAGCTAGACAGATAATTATGAGGGAAAATATAAATTAAAAATAAGAGGCTTAATTTTTTCTGTTGGAAGTAAGAAGTGACTTTCCACCTCCCATCTCCTAAAGCATTTTCTTTAGAAACTTAGTTATTGGAAATATTTTCTCTGCCTTTTTCTAAAGGACCTGAAAACCATCTCTTTGAAATGTCATCATCAAGGATTGTGGTGTCACTTATCTTTCAGTTCCTGTGTCAGTCAGGAGCCTAACTTCCATAGGCACCTCTCTCCAAGTTGCAAAACTTCTCCTGTCATAAGTATACGAGTTTGTTTTTCCTGTGCTTAAAGCCAATTAGCAAATGCAGATGACCATTCCAATTGCCAGGTGCATCTACGATGAACAATGTGTGACAAACAGTGCTGTCAAGAGCTCTTAACTTGAGCACTAGTAATTGTTTATCCTGAGAACATGTATGTAATTGGCTGTATCTGCTGAGCTATATAAAAAGGGAACAATTTCTTTCTGTCTTTGCAGTCTCTTAGCATTACATTCTGGTTTACTGCATATTCAATAATAAAACTGTTTTATTTCTCTTTTATCTGTGTGGAGAAGTTTACTGGGCTGACAGGAAATTTCGCTTGTAATTCCAATTCCCCAACAATTTATATATGTGTGTGTGTATAGTTGTGTGAGATTATATTGTACACATGGGTCTGATTATTAAAAAATAGAAACATGCTGGATATTTACTGGCTTTGAGTACAAACAACTGTAACAAATCCCACATTGAACTTACATATGCCTATGAGAAAATAGACAGAAACAAAAAACATCAAATGTGTAATAGTTTATGGATGGCAATAAGTGTCATGGAGGAAAACTAAAGCAAGGAATACAGTGAGAAAGGTATTACCTCATTGGACTGCTAGAAATTTTAAATAGTATGGTCAGGTTTTGACTCACTGAAAGCATGTCCTTTGAGAAAAGATGTAAATGAAGCATGAACCATACATATGTATCTAATAGAAGCAAATACCAAGCAGAGAGAAGACTGTCAAGAACCAGAGGCAGGAGAATGCATAGTATCTTTGTCAAACAGCAAGACCAATATAGTGAACAAGAGGAAGTAAGAGATACTAAGGGGGAACAGAGGCAACTTTAGTAGGGTAGTGTTACTATGGCTAAAGTGTTTATATTATTTTAAATTATTAAAATATTTTTAAGACATTCTTAAAATTTATGTTTAAGAAATATCTATTATTGAACACTGTAATTAACATAATGTATAATCAATGTTTTCTGGTTGCTTTTCCAGTCTCTATTTGGGAAAAGACATATTTTGAATTTTTTTTTTTTTTGAGTTGGAGTCTCGCTCTGTCACCCAGACTGGAGTGCTGTGGCCGCCCCTGGCCACCGCAGCCTCAACCTGCTGGGCTCTGGCGATCCTTCTGCCTCAGCCTTCCAAGTAGCCGGAATTATAGGCATGTGCTACCACACCCAGCTGATTTTTTTATTTATTGTAGAGATGAGGTCTCGCCTGCCCAGGTGGGTCTCGAACCCGTGGGCTCAGACAATTCACTCACCTCAGCCTCCCAAAGGCACGGGATTACAGGCTGAGCCAACTAGCCCAGCTTGAATGGCTTTCACATTTCGTAGATATTTGAATTTTTAAAATATTAATACATGCCTGTTTGAAAGCAGTTTTTCAGTGCTCTATTGAAATTTTGAATTTTTCTTATTAAATCATGAAGAAGAATACTAAGAAGTGGGAATTATTAGACACTGATGAAAATATTAGGAGTTTCCTGATAGTTGGAACTGTTCAAATCATATATTATTTATTTGCATTTTCCATCTATATTTTTCTCTATACATTTTCTGTAAACAAAATAAATGTTTAAATTTCATTTTTTAAGAACCTAATTAGCATGTGTTAAAAGTTTAATTTTATAACTATCCTTGGTTTCCTGGATGGGCTTGCTAATATTCGGATCAATTTTAATACTCAGTGATTAATTGTCTCTTAAATTACCTTTTTGGTTGAAAATAACTGTTCACACAGAGAAATCGCTGATGGTTAATCATGAGTCACAAACACTTGCAGCGTTTTTTCCTCACTCTTGAGAGGAGAAAAAGCACTACACCTTACATGCCCAAATTAGGAAAGAATTAAAATGAGGACAATCTACCTATTTATTCGGATAAACAGAATGCCACCATATTGCAAGTCATCTACTAAAACACTGTTTTTGTCCAACTTTTCCCTTTAACATCAGCATGGGGGGCTTCCTCCTCCATTAAAAAAAAAAAAAGGTGTGTATTTATACACAAAGGGATATATCCCCTAAAAACAGAATTATGTTTTGGAGGATGGGACTCTTATAGTACAGACTTCCCCTGCTAGGTAATTTTTGTGGGAACCCATCTGCATCAGTGTACCAGCAAGTATTGTGAGAGGCTGTATTCCGCTTCAGTGAAGTTTTTTTGGAGAGTCTTTCAACGTGTTTGCCATTTCATGATGGATGATTTACATGAACTATCTGCCCACATTGAACTGAGTTTTCAGCAGTTTTTGACCAAAAAAATGCACGAGTCCCCTGGTCCACCCTTCTTACTCACTGGATCTTACCCTGAATGCTTATTTTATTTTATTTTATTTGCTTCCATGGATTAAAAAAGTTCTCAAAGAGAAACATTTTGGTGATGTGAAAGAGGTGAAACAAAAAGTGGTAGAAGTGCAAATAGGCATCAAAATTACTTATTCAAAAACTCTTTTGAGCAATGGAAAAAGCATCTTGATAGATGTCTTGCATAAAATGAAGAGGACTTTGAAGGTGACTGAAATTTAAACATGTTAGAATAAATACACAATTTTTAATAAATAAATTATGTTTTTGGAGAGTCTCATATGTATGTATGTATATGTGTAGAGATAAATAGATATACATAGAAATAAATTAAATACATATATATGTATATATTTCTCAGGAAGTAGGCATAGCAATTTTTACTTTTCTTAATTAAAGTCACCAAGTATTATGTTTTGCTACATCACACGTATATACTTATCCTAAACAGCTTACTGAAATTTTTATTGATGACCAATCTCTCACCTGGTAAATGCTGGCTTGCTTTGTGCTATCCCCATTGCTTAGCTCAAAGGGCTGGCAAATTACATGCAAAAAAACCCAAGAAGTTATTTCATGGAACTTTTTACTCAAAGTTATATCACTAGAGTTATAACATAATAATTTTTATTTTGCTTATTTGGTATTTCCTGTTTACCATATTAAATAAATCTGTGTCTTATTAGAGGGTTTTTTTTTTCCCCACAGACAATAAGATTTTTGACTCTGAGATTAATAATGAACCAAATCTGCCCAAATTTAGACATACAGAGGAAAAAGCACAAAGAATATAGTTCTCAACAACTTTGCTTGTGGACACAGATGGGAATAATAAGGCTGGGCAACAAATTAAGGCGATAGTGCAATATGATGGTAGAAATGTTCTGTGTATTCCATTGGAATAGTTCAAGTTCCCCTGAATGACTGGAGTTAATATGGTTGTGAAGTCATCAATATCGACTACTTTTCCTTGGGGAATGGCAGCACACACAATGGAAACTTGACAGAGATTTGGCCCTAGTGAAATAGATTGTGCCGTAGGCCTAGACTTGTAATAAAAAACATGGTGCATTTTGATAAATGTTTCACTTGTGTTTCACTTATACTAAAATATATTTTTTGTCTATGGCCTCTGCTTTTGTGTTCTACAGCCTTTCTTCCCACCATCTCTTTTACATAAGATTTGAATCTATATTTTTCTCTTATATTGTCAGTAAACAAAGTAAGTGCTTAAATTTTAAGAGTCTCATTAGCATACGTTTAGACTTTAACTGTTCCTCCACTCCTCTTAATGATATCTAAATTGTCCAAACAATAACAGACTATCTATAAGACCAAACCTTCCAAGGATCATTCTTGACCAACTCCTCTCTAAAATCAGCAAAACTTTGACTAATCTAATTCTGCTAATGCCCTATAAACCATTCCTCCCTCTTTGTCCAAATTAAAATCCTCTTGTGAAATCTTCAAATAAAAGTTTTGATTGATTTTATTCCACATAGGAATAACAACAATTTAAGGTTTTTTAAAGATTAATATTTAAAGAATCAAAGCATAAAACAAATGATGCAAAATATATACTTTAAAATATAATAAGCATATGGCAGTCCTCTATTTTATTAACAACAAACATTATTTTGAAATAGACAAAAACAATTTGTATGAACTACTATACTGATTTGTGTTTCATTTTCGGATTAAAAACTGTTGAGCTCGATCTTTATGGACTATCCTTAAATTAGTTGCTATATGAAAGGAAAAGATCAATGATTTGTTAAAATAAAATTTTAAAAAAACCTAACTAAAAACAAAAATCACATGATCTCCTTATTTACAAGATAACATTATGAAAATACTTTCAATTGGTATACATTCTTCATTTTCATATTTCTCAAAATAACTCTCTTTGAGCTTTCTCTACACTTAAAAAATGGTGGTGATTATTTCTGGTTTCACACAATTGCTTTTAAGCTTCTCAGGTAGACACTGCCAAATATATCATTTAATTTTCTCAAACTTAGTATGCATATGATTCATATTATATGGAGTTCTTACTAAATTGAAGGTTGGATTTTGCAAGTCTAAATGTATCCCAGTTTTCTGCATTTCCAACAAACTTCCAAATAACGCCAATGCTTTTGGACATCAGTCTTAATTTGGGTAACAAGACTTTAAATAGCCAGATTTAGTCAGCTCAATTTCACACATCAGTTTCTGATGCTTATTTTGCAGAAATCTAGTAAGTGCCATAAGACCTACCTACTCAATTCCCTTCGCTCAGGCTCTTCATCCTTCCTGATGTTTCCTATGTGTTTTCATGCCTTCTTCCTTTTATACCTACTATTTATCTCTGTGTAATTCGACTCCTTCCCCTAACAAACTGAGGATTTCCTAATAATTTCCCACTGAGACAAAGAGTTATACCCAGATCTGTGTTATGTAGAATACCATACTTTATTTTTACTTTCATGCATTATAGTAATCAGTTTCTTGACAAGCATGTCTGAATTAATTGTGTTGCCCAAATTAAGAAAAACAATGAAAATAAGCCAATATAACATCAATATTTACTAAATAAAAAATAAAATGAAGAGAGAAAAGTGAAATGGGATTATAGAGATTCAAAAATAAGGTTGTTATTAAAGTATAATCTACAAATACTCACTTTTTAAAATTATGCCTAAAATGTCTTAAGTTATTTTTACTATAGGTTGTCCAAGTAATATGTAATATGATTTTTCATAGTCAGGTTTTACCTTGACTCCACATTTCAACTATTTTTCTATTAGCTCAGGGAATTTCAGGCTCACTTATGAAATAGGGATAGATGAATTAACGGGACCTGAGGACTTTGATAATAAAGAATAGTAGTAGCAAGCTCACACAAGAATAGTAATAGGCTTGCCCAAAATCAGATTTGCATTTTAATAAGATTCCCATGATCCCAATACAATGTGAATTAAAGTCGATGATGACAGCCAATCATTTTATGGTGGTCATTCATCATCCACAATTTCAGTACTATTCTTGCTTTAGAAAATGAGGGGAAATGCCTCTTGGGAAGACGTAGAGGATCATCAAGTAAAATAAGTTGAAATGTAGAGAATAAGTTGGAATGCAGAATTTTCATATCCAAGGTCAGGCTAAACTCCACCCACAGTTATTACCTATGCATCTAAATAATTTCTTTCACAACCATAAAATTGTTCTTTATCTTCCCAAAAGATTTTGCTGGCTGGTGTCTTGTATGATTAAAAATGACAAGACATTTTGAAAATCAGGTTAATCACAAAATTGAGCATATAATGGTAAACTTACACACTCCTTCTGGGACTCATTTTCTCTTGCCTTTATGCTTAAAACACTTTATAAAACCCAATTCTTTGTGAATAAGAAAGAATATTGAGAGAAACCACCTGCAGACTATAATGAATAAAACAATCTTTAAATGCATGCAACAACCCAATAGGATTTGTTTCTTATGTCTGCACTAGGGAAGCAGTTAACTGGCAAAGTAAATTTATACTTCTTAAATAGACACCACTAACAGCCAGGTGTTTAGACTCTTGTACTTTATGGCAATTTATTGTTTTTTCAAACTTCTCTGCTATACAACAACAAAGCATACAGATTTGAAAAACATTAAGTTAGCCATAAACTTAGCTATATTCTTACAGAGTAAAATAACACAAAATCTGCACAATGACAAAAACAATCATGTCTTGGTAAGAATAAAACATGTATATATTTTCAAATAATGTAAATGGTTTGCTAAACAAAATCACTAAGTTGCTTCCTAGTTTTAAGCATAAAGGCAAGAGAAAATGAGTCCCAGAAGGAGGGTGTAAGCAGCAGGGTTGAGTACTGGGTACGTGACCTCAGCTTCTAACATTTTATTATGTATTTTTGTCAAGTAATTTGTAATGTTGAGATCATATAGTAAATTATAAGACATATCATTTAACTAATTTCTAGTGTGTCTTTACTTAACTTTGAAAACCTAACAATTGGAAAAGGTTTTATTGTGTTTTATATTGGTGCTGGTGCTAAATACAGGGACAAAAAAATTGAATTAGGAGAGAGACATACATAAATCATAATATTGTCCACATATTCTTGAGCAACCTGTCTTTTATCTTTGAGTCTCATTTTAAGCATTTATGAAATGAACGCATGATTACACAGTAATTTTTTGGATTAAACTAACTAATAAATGCAAACTTTCAAGCTAAATATTCATTTTATGGGCATTCTATAAATGGCAGTTGGTGTTATTGCTATTACTTTTACTACTAAGTTAATATATTTTCATGTTGATTGTTATAAATGAAAGCATTGTTCAAAGCCTTTCAGATAGTTTGATAAATCCTATCAAGGAGCTTACATCTGGTATACTAAAACCTCAAAATCATAATAGAACATTAATTAAAAGATGTATGCTGATATCAAGCATATGTTCAAATTCTAGGGTTTCTACTTAGTTTAATTTTTTTAAGCTACATGATCTCAACTGCATGTATTTATTTATATATGATTCCATCATAGATTTTCTTTGCATTAAGTGAATTTGATGTCACTACATGTGAACAATTTAGTAGTCAACATAAAATAATATGCATATTGTCTCTCTCTTCCATACACATGCACATATATATGCACACATATAGTCCTTATTTAAAAATAAAGAACATGAATGTTTATTTTTCCCCAGTATTTTCAATATACTGCATGGTTTTTCCAGGTAGGTCAAAAACAGAGGCTGGGTGTCATTCTTCCTTTAGTAAAGTGATCATCTTTTAGATGAAGATATACACATTTTCCACAAATATGTGAAAGTGAAAGCTTGATTATGACAATGGAAATTTTTCATACTAGTGTTATCTGAATGTTTGTCTCTTAAGATAACCAGGCACAGGTGATATATGAAGTAACTTCTGATATGGAGAGTGAAATATTTGCTGAAATATACATACATACTTATATGTATGTAGCACAAGTTCTAGTTACCTGGAAAATATCCCCCAAAATGTCACCCTCTTGATTCACTGGGACCATCTGTCCAGCATCTCATTAATGGACCTCTCTAGGGTCAAGTATCTTCTCTGCCTTCATTATCTTTTTAAAAATTTTCAGCTTATTTGTTGCAATCCATTGACCCCTCTTCACAATAGCCCTATGCTAACCGTCATCTTCATGATGTCCAGTGAGGAAAAAAGTTCACTATTAATTTGAACACTAATCGTTGCTAATATCCAACCAGTAAGCTGATGACACTAGACATTTAAATATCTAATATTGGCATTACTAGATGTTAAAATATTGACATTACTAGATATTAAGATATCAAAAATGTTCCACATTGATACTATATAGCTCCAACCCCTTAAGTACTGTCTGCATCTTCTGCTGCTGAAGAATTTCACCTGTAACCCTCTTTCCTCCAATATTTCCATGGTTTAGATAATAACTAATCAATGCTTGACACAGTAGAGGTTCTCCAAAATTTCATGCCAGTGTAATCACTAGTGTCTGTGATTGGCTATTTTATATGCTCTAAGTGGTATCAATTTTCACTTTTAATAAGGGAGGAAATTAGATACAGAAAGATTATATAAATTTGGGGGTTTTACTTCAAACTTTGTTAGCAAAACTTTGTTTTGCATGCCTTCCCAGACTACAGCACTTCTTGTCTGGCCTGAAATATTAGGTTTGGTCCATCTAAATATAACATTCTTATTAATAGTGTTGTGACTTAACAGTATTGTGACTTTCACAATAAGAATATAAAATACATAAAAATCTTAGACATTAAGTGCTAAAATAGTTTTATGCAACTGCCTTTTCTCCTCACACTTACCCCTTCATGAGTATTTATTAGTAGATGTCTACTATAGTTATATGAATAATTTGAAGTGTTTAAAAACTGTAAATAAAATGCTCTCCTTACTGCCTTTCTCAGCTAATTTGTCTATGTTCTCCACATTCACATTGTCACATATATTTGTTTGATAATATTTTATGCAAACACTTAAAAAATGAATTTTCAAATTAGAAAGAGATTTTTTTAAACTAGAAAAACAAATTATAATTTTGAAAGTAAGATGTTCTCTACCCCAGAGAAAAACCGGGAATGGAGTCTCAGAGCCCTCAAATCTCAAATCTTTTACTATTAATTTGGGATTTTTCTGATTAATACTAAGGACTGAATTGTGTGCATCCACAATTTATATGTTGAAGTCCTAACCCCCAGTGGCTCTGAATGTGACTGTATTTGGAGGCAGGGTGTTTAATAAAATAATTAAGTTAAAATAAGTTCACATGGTTGAGAACTAATTCAAAATGACTGATGTCTTTATAAGGAGACAAGATTAGGACACAGATATATTCACAAGGAAGAAGATATGCATTAGTCAGCTCAGGCTGCCAAAACAGAATAGCACAGACCAGTTGGCTTAACCAATTATAATGTCCTTTCTCATTGTTCTAGATACCAAAAATCCAAGATCAATATGCCATCAGAGTGGGTTTCTAGTGAGGTCCCTCTTTTTGCCTTGTAGACAGCGACCTTTTCTATGTGTCCTCACATGGCTTCTTCTCTGTGTGCTTGCGGAAAGAGATGGCTGGTGGTTCTTTTTTTTCTTTTAAGGACTCTAGTCCTATCACTGGAACTCCATCTTTTAAACATTATTTAACCTTAAGTACTTCCCTAAATGTTTATCTATAAATATAGTCACATTGGGTCTTAGGAATTCAGCAAATAAATACTAGAGGACATAATTGAGTCCATAACACTATGTGAAGACTCTGAGACAGTGGATATATGCAAGTCAAGGAGGAAAGCCCCAGAAGAAACTAGCCCCACCACATCTTAATCTTGTACTTTAACTCTCCAGAATTGTGAAAAAATTAACTGGATTTTTAAAGCTGTATATATATATTCTTAAATTTTCTGTAGCTTATGATATTTTGACATCTTAAAGTCTTGCTGGCTTGCAAAAGGTTGTCTCTCTCAGGTATAGCCAGTCTTTAAAGATAGAAAAAGGATTTGTCCAGGAGCATGACTTCTTATACAAACAAACCAATCCCATGAGTGTACCCTAAATGACTTTTTAAAATCTAAATCTCATACATCAAGTCACTATTCTTCTGGCCCTAAATTATCTCAGAGTTGGTTACAAGGCAAGTAGAGACCACCTCTATAGTCCAAAATCTCCATTTGGAGGTCTCTCAGTAAGGATACCTCCGTGGAGGCCCTCCCTCAGCACCACTGCCAAGGCCTTAGGAGGAGGAGCTGTGAGGACAATTGACTCCCATGTGTCTCAGAACTTTTCAATTTCCAGCCCATCTCCCCTCCCTTTCTCCTTCCTCAGTGTCAACAAACTGCCGGGGGCGGGGGGGTTCAGAGATCCCTTGACAGTGATATAATTCTCCCTGTTTGCAAAGATACATATGACCTTTGCCTGGTACAGATTTGTGGTGAAAAATAAAACTACTGGGGAACCAATGCCTTTCCTTGTTTAGTGTCTGGCTTACACTATTGCAAGAAGCAATGAAAGCCTTGACTGTTACTTTGATTTGGGCATATTGTCTCAGTTAACTGACAACTTGTCATGATTTGACAATTGTCACGGTTGGACAATTTGTCTAAGACCTGACTGTTCAGCTGTTACCAGCTCATCTTGACTGTTAAAAATAAGCAGGTGGCTACATAAAGTATGTGGCACAAATGTAGACTTAGTATTCATCCTGGTTCAAATAAAGAGTCACAATTTGGAAGAAAGAATTGGAGGAAAATGTCTAAGACTTCTACATGAAAAGATGCTTACTTCATTCTGAGGTAGTCACCTTGAAAATTCTGAGTGAACTGTCGTTAATATTCTTGGTTGAAAGTAATAATGCCACAATGGCTGATGATTCAGTTGATTAAACTTTTTACTAAATTAAAAATATTAGGAAGCTTACAAAACATATAGAAGAGCTAACTTAGTAGCAGATTTCCAGGGACAATACAGTTTGCTAATCTAATTGCTGAAGACTGGTCTGATGAGGGCATCTCTTCCTGCCACCAAGTGCTAAGATTTTGCACCACTGCTTTGGGAAACCTACCTTGTAATCATTATTATCACTACAATCACCAAGTGTACTTGCATGCGCGTGCGTGTGCACGCACACGCGCGCACACACACACACACACATACAGAGGAGAGAGAGAGACAGAGAGAGAGAGAGAGAGAGAGAAGCTGTCAGTATCTCAGTTTCTTCCTGCTTCTGTCAACAGCTTCTTGGTAAAAGACAAAAGGAAATATGTTTAATCACCCATTTAACCATTTGCAGCCCTCAAAGGCTGCACAATGATGTGCATAAGACCACTACTCTCATGCTGCACTGCCCATCTACCACACTAAGGGAAACTGCTAGGGGAGGGAGGGGCATATCTCATCAACAAAGATACCTGCATAATCAACGTTTGTATACCTAACACTGAATTATATCCCATATCTTTATAATTAAAAAAAAGCTGTGTGAACTTCTGCAAGTTTCTTAATCTTTCTGTGCCTCAGACTTCTCATCTGTAAAACAGAAATGCAGGGTTAATCCCATAGGATTATTTCAAAGAATAATTTTAAATAAATAAAACACTTAGAATAGTACATGAACACTACAGCATTATTTTCACTCTTAATTTTAATTGAAAGAGAGAGAAGGAGAAGTGATTATCAAGCAATATTGATTTTCTTTGGGGGTGAGATAGGATTTTGATTGAAACAAGAAACAAAAAATGAGGAATTCTTCAAATAAAGTATGGCATTCAGCTTTTGGATAATGAAAGCAAAACTTTTACCATCAAAAGTTAAGAAATTACTTCCTCCTTCCATATCTCTAATATACTATACACAAGAATTAATGTTGTTGAAACTTTTGTGTCTATTTGCATAGTTCAGATGTTACTAATGGAGAAAAAGCATTGCTTATGACTCATGTTATGTAGATATGTGGTGTGAAGTTATCGTGAAAGTTTATATTCATACAATCTAATTTCTGAGATCTGCTGTGCCAGTAGTCAAAATTTTACCTCTTATTCACTCGATAGATATATTGAGACCAAATGGTTCTTGGCATGGAGGAATGCGTTACAAAAAGTATAAAACCTGGAAAGGGTGTTGAGGGTAAATCAACTCATGAGAGAAAGAGGAAAGAAATTCAAAATAACAGATCAAGCAAAGTCCACCCCCAGCAACTTTTTAGTATTGCTGCTTTGTTTCTGTCTTCTAATCAATGTACTTAATTCTTCACTTCAGTAACAGTCTTGTCAGGGGAAGAGAGAAAAATGTTCTACTCTTCAGTGCCTGGGTTGAAACATTATTTCAGACACTAAATGAAAACATATGCTGTTTAAACTACTGTATTATGTTTCTTTTATTTAAATATGATGGCAAAACAGACAGGCAGAGAATATATTGCACTTCTTATTATGTCTTAGTCTGTTTGGGCAGCTATAACAAAATACCATAGATTGAATACTTGGTAATCAACAGAGAGTTCTTTCTTGCAGTTCAGTAGGCTGGGATGTTCAGATCCAGAATACTAACTTATCTATTGTCTGATGAGAGCCCTCTTTTCTGGACTATAGATGTTTCCTTCTAGCTGCATCACATGGTAAAAAGGATGAGTTTTTCTGAGTCATCTTTTATAAGGTCATTGTCATCATTCCTGAAGGCTCCACCTCCGTGATCTGGAGTTAACATGTAAATTTGGAAGCATAAACATTAAGAATATAGCAGTGCATATAGTAAAACTTGAGGGATAGACTAACATAAATACCTGGAGATAAAAAAAACATTTGGGAAAAAATAATATCAGTTAAAATGCTTTAGTATCATTATTTCAGTCAATAACTATCATGCTAATTATGTATACATGATTGGGTATATTCATAGTCATAATAATAACATAAACTTTTGTCTTGAAACTTGGCTTAGAAATTGCTCACAATCAACTGTAATTTTTTCAACATATATTTATCCAACAAAGCTCTACAAGATGAAGTAAACACTAATATCCTACTACTAATAAATCCCTCTGTATTGTTTCCAGGAACTCAAAAACTGAATGAATAGAAAGATATTTAACAAAACTTGAACATGAAAAATGCATGTGAAACTTTAAAGGCACAAACATTTGTATATTGCATTCAAAATGTCACTTAATACAAATTATAATGGCAATATCAACAGAGAATAATAGTGAATTGCCTTTAATAAGTATTACAATATTCTTGAAAAGTTACTACAAAAAATACCAGTGAAAATATTTATTCAGAATAAATCGAAAATCAAAGGACTTGCTATGAAACTATCTCTCTATCTATCTATCTATCTATATATATATATATATCACCTCAAAAGTTATAGATAAAAAAGATAATATATTTATATATTTAAATAAGGTAAAAAAACATGTTTAAGAAGGGTTAAAAATAAAAATAGAAATAAAAGAGGGCATTGAAAATGAGAAATTTACTGAGGTATGTTGAGTTCCATAAAAATGGCATAATTTGCTTTTTGTCATCCTGCATTGACAATTTTGGACAACTGAATTAGGATAGTAATGTAAGGCTATTGATAACCTCATTAGTAAAGTTAGAAAACAAAGGAGATTTGATAACAGAAACAAAAACAATTGTTGTGCATTTTTGTTTTGTAATTCAGTACTATTTTTTGTGAGTATAAGCTTCTTTCCATATTCATGCACTTATAAAACAAATATTTCTCTTCCTGGATTTTCTCCTAGTATTATGTAGTGCTTTTTCATGATTTAATTGAAAAAAATAGAATTTTATATTTCATTCAAAATGTGATTAAATTATGCTATAATTTCCATATCTATAATTTTATTTCTAAGAATCTATGCAAAATTTGTTTCTACTTATTATTACTTTCTTGACATAGCCTTAAAAATTACTTAATATTTATGTAAATATAAGTAATGTGGTAAGTATTTACTTGTAGTTTATAGATTTTTCTTATTTTAAGATAACAAAGCAATATGGGAATATTGTGATGAATACTATACCTTTTAAAATTTAGTCAAAAAATAAAGTGCAGAATGCAAATAAACATTAATTCCTATTTTAACTAAAATAAAACAAAAACTGGCAAGAATTTAATGACTGTTAATATTGTGCTTCTGGGAAAGGTGGATTAGAGATTTTTATTTTTATTCTTATTTTACAGATGTGGAGTAAAATTCAGGGTTAGGTATACAAATGGTCACTGTACAGGTAAAGTTTGGGCCTCACTTTGGTACATACTACACCTGGTTTGAAATCAGCTACGCTTATTGATGAAGTGTGCCCTCCCACCCACACCCCACCCTTTCCCACTATTGTCAATCCCTTTCTTATAGCATTATGATAATTGTTCAGGGTCCTCTTATGAATGAGAACATGTGGTACTCCACTCTTTGTTTCTGTGATAGATCATTGACTATTATAGACTCTAAGTCCATCCACGTTGCTGCAAAGTTCATAATTTTGTCCTTGTTTATGGCTGCATAACATTCCAGCATATAAATGTACCCCTCTTTTTTATTTATCCAGTCCACTTTCGATGGACAGCATGGTTGGTTCCACATTTTTGCTATTGTGAATAATGTGGCAATAAACATGCATTTGCAGGTACCTTTTTCCTAGCGTGATTTGATTTCCTCTGTGTATATTCCCAGAATGGGGGTTGCTGAATCATATGGACGGTCCATTTTTCAGTCTTTTAGGAATCACCACCACATTATTTTCCACAGAGTCTGTACTAGTTTACAATCCCACCAACAGTGTAGAAGTGTTCTCTTTTCTAATTTGTTTAGGGTGGACGATCTAGGTGCTGGATTTTCACTTTACTCCCTCCAAATCTTAACTGACTCATCTGACTATTAGAGAAAAGATGGAAAAGAGAAAAGATTCTGTCTTCGTATGACCCAGAGACACATATCCTGATCTGTTTAGTTTAAAAACTAGTAATGAGAAAGAAAACACAGATGGTACACTGAGAATGATTAATTTTTAGTTGCAAATCCTCAATCACGGGTGAAAAGTAGTCTCATAAAACTTTTCAAGTGCTGACCAATCAGACTGGCCACAGTTCTTCCTTCATAGATAAGCAGCCAAGAGATGAGCTCAAGAGATGGGCTGAAATATTTCTTAGGTCTTTTTCTTTTGTCTTTAATAGAAAAATCTGATGCCTAAGAATAGAAAAGATCTATTCTTCTGAGTGATTTATGATATTTTTCACAAAATAAGATTGCATCTGCTTCTGTCATTTTAGCATATTTTTCCAATATTCCAGAAACATAACTTGTAATGCTTATTTTTATTACTACATTTTTACTTTATTAGTATTTTAAATGTATTGGTGAATACGAATTATTTTTGGTTATATTATAATAGGTGTTTGCATTTAATGAATGAGCATTCTGGTATTTGACTTATTTAACAATCTGAGCTTAGCAAAATTCTTTTTGTTTGTTTATTTCCCCTATTTGTATGTATTCTTTGAAAAACAGCAGCTTCACCCCCCACCTCCCCCGACTCTCCCCTGACCACAGCAGAACCAGAGAAGAGCTGGAGTTCGGGACCAGGCAGAGACCTGCATTGCCTCATGAGATCCACCCAACTCTGCGCAGCCTCCGACTTGGGACCTAAAAACAAAGAAAGAAAAAGAGGCCCAAGCTGCATGTGACACTCTGACCTACATACCTGGCTGTCTCACACTCTGCCTCCCCCAGCTGGATCTGGCTGCAGTAGAACCTGGGATCATCTGGAGCTCTGTGACCAGGCAGAGACCTGCAGTGTCTCACCCACCCAGCTCTGCCCAACCTCCAACGTGGGAGCTAAGACCTCATATTTGTGTAAGGGAATAGTACATCTTAAGGAGGTTGGTCAGCTTGTGTGTCTGTATAATTGTATGCCCTAGTTTGCTTGTTGTTGGTGGTGGTGGGTTTTTTTGTTTGTTTCTTTTTGTTTTCTCTTACTCTTATCTATCTTCAGGTCTATTTTCACTTTTTAGTGGGTACCTTTGTTTGTTTTCCCTTTACTTTCCTCTGTCTCCCCCTTTTGCTTCCCCCTCTCCCTGTTCCATTTCTTCCCCTTTTCTTTCCCCAAAATTTATCTGTAGATCAGTGGATACTGGGATCTACAGATAAATTTTGAATCATAGCTCCCCCCTCAAATAAATCTCAAAGCTGCAAAAGGTATAACCCCCAAACTACAGTCCAGCTTCAGAATTGAACAAAGTCAGAGGATTCACATAAGGAAAGATAGGAGATTGAGAAAACAGAAACAAAAGCAACCCTGCCATCCCTGAACAAGAGATTTAAAGATGACAGAAGAAAAAGAAGGAAAGAGTAGAAAGGTAATTCTACACAAATGAAGAAATATCAAAAGAAGAATATAGGTCTCACACAGACTCCTGGGAGATCAGATATTGAGAAAACAGACTTCAGAAACAAACAATGAAGAGCCCCCAGAATTACTGTTCACATACTACAAACCAGATATCAAGACATTAATAGAGAGAATAGAAGAGACAACAAGAAAATAGGAAGGAGTTGATAACTGATATAGCAACAGTAAAGAATACTGTGATTGAAATAAATAACAAACTAATAAGCATGGAAAGTAGAATTAGCTAAGCAGAAGACAGAATCTCAGAATGTAAAGACCAAAATATAGAACTAAACCAAACTGTCAAAAACATAGAAAAGAAGCATAAAAACACAGAACAAAACCTTTGAAGGAGAAGCAATTACTACAAGAGAACAAACCTAAGAGTAATTGGACTTCCTGAGGCAGAAAGAGAGACAGAGATGACTCTGGAATGAACATTCCATGAAATTATTCAAGAAAACTTCCCTCACCTCATCAGTGATGTGAAAATTCAAACATAAGAAATTCAGAGAACACCAGCAAGACAATAAATGAGAAGACCAACTCTTAGGCACATAAAAATTCACCTGAACAAAGTAAGTATAAAAAAAATCCAAAAAGTAGCAAGAGAAAAAGGTCAGACTACCTACTAGGGAAGACCAATCAGAATAGCAGCAGACTTACCTATAAGAACACTTCAGACTAAGAGAGCTTGGAGTTCAGTATTCAAAGTACTCAAAGATAAACAATCTCAACCAAGAATAACCTACCAAGCCAAGCTAAGCTTCATCATTGAGGAAGAATTAAAATCTTGCCCACACATCCAATCCCTAAGAACTTATGCTGCCTCCAGACCACCCCTACAAGAAACTCTGAAGAAAGTATTAAACACAGAAGAATATAGGTCTCACACAGACCCCTGTGCTCATCACGAGTACAGGAAAAAAAGATTAAAAACACACATGAACCAACCCAAAATCAAAAGAAAGACAATAAATAAGTACAACAACTCTATAAGAACATCATGACAAAGATAAGCCCTCACATTTCAATAATTAGCCTGAATGTGAATGGACTAACTGAACCACTGAAAAGGCATAGAAAGACAAAATGAATAAAATATGAGACAACAATATATTGTCTCCAAGAGACTCATCTCACCAGAAAGAACACTGATGGACTCAAAGTAAGAGGATAGAAAACAAATTTTCAGGTGAATGGAACACAAAAGAAAGTTGGGCTTGCAATCTTAATCTCAGACAAAATAACCTTTAAGCTATGAAAAATCAAAAAAGAGGAAGAAGGTCACTGTATACTGATTAAAGGCTCAATTCATCAACAAGAACTATCCATCCTAAACATATATGCACTTAACAGAAGAGCACCATGTTTGTAAAGTAGCTTCTAGACAAACTTTAAAAAGAGATTTACTCTAACACTGTCATAGCTGGGGACTTTAATACCCCACTCACAACCCTAGACAGATCATCAAGACAATAAATTAGCAAGGATACTCAGAACCTCAATGAGACTCTTGAACAAATGGACTTAATTGATACCTACAGAACACTCAAACCAACAACCATAGAATATACATTCTACTCATCATCACATGGAATGTACTCCAAGTTTGGCCACATCATTGGCCATAAATCAAATGTAAACAAATTTCATAAGACTGAAATCTTATCCTGCACCTTTTCAGACCACGGTGGAAGAAAAATAAATATCAACACCAACAAAATTTCCCCAAAGTCTACAAAGACATGGACACTAAACAGCATGAGGCTGAACAATGACTAGGTCAACAATGAAATCAAGAAGAAATTGAAAGATTCCTGGAAATAAATGAAAATGAAGAAACATCCTGCCAAAACCTCTGGGATCCCATGAAGTCAGTTTTAAGTGGGGAATTTATATCGCTACGAGCACACATCAAGAAAATGGAAAGCTTAACAGATCACAAGTGGAGAGCTTAACAGATCACCTAAGGGAGCTGGAAAGAGAAGACCACCAAAACCCAACATTAACAGAATAATCCAAATCACAAAAATAAGAGCCCAAACACAGGACATAGATGACAAAAATATCATAGAAAACATCACCAAGACAAAAAGCTGGTTCTTTGAAAGAATTAAAAAGATTGATGGGCCCCTAACAAGAATGACCAAGAAAAAGAGACAAAAAGTCCAGATAAACACAATCAGAAATACAAAAGATCAAATCACAATTGACCCTAAAGAAATACAAAAGATTATTAGCCATTACTGTGTGCACCTATAAGGAAACAAACTTGATAACCTAGATGAAATGGAAGACTTTCTGACATCACACAACCTACACAAGTAGAAACAAGAAGACGTTGAGACACTGAATAGACCAATAGCAACCCAAAAAATTGACTATGTCATACAAAAACTACCTACAAAAAAAAAAGCCCTCTACTGGATGGTTTTCCAGCAGAATTATACAAAACATACATGGAAGAGCTGATATCAATCCTATTGAACATATTCCAGGCAATTGAAAAAGATGGCACTCTCTTCAAATAATTTTATGAAGCTAACATTACACTATACCCAAACTGGGTAAAGAGGCAACAAAGAAAGTAAACTACAGGTCAATATCTCTTATGAACATAGATGTAAATCTTCAATAAGATTCTAGAGAATAGGATCCAAAAATAAATCTCCAAAATCATCCACCATGACCAAGTAGGCTTCATCTAAGACTGCAGGGCTGATTCAACATTTGCAAGACCACAAATGTAATTAAATAGATCCACAGATGTAATAACAAGAGCCACATCATTATCTCATTAGATGCAGAAAAAGCTTTTGATAAAACCCAGCATCCTTTCTTTATAAAAACCCTCAAACACCTAGGTATAGTAGGAACAAACCTCAAAATAGTAAGTGCCATTTACAACAAAACCACAGTGAATATATTGCTAAATGGACAGAAACTAGAAACATTTCCCCCTGAAAATTGGAATAAGATAAGGCTACCCGCTCTCACTCCTGCTGTTCAACATTGTGTTGGAGTCCCAGTTGGGCAATTAGACAAGATAAGGAAATCAGAGGATCCAAATAGGAAAAGAGGAAGTCAAGTTATCCCTCTTTGCTGATGATATGATCCTATACCATGAAAATCCAAGAGAATCGTGAAAATCCTGACAAAAACCTGCATGCACCGATAAAGGACTTTGGCAAAGTCTCAGGGTACAAAACAAACATGGAAAAGTCAGTTGCATCCCTATATAATAACAACAAGCAGACAGAGACCCAATTACAAAGCACAATCCCATTCACAATAGCCACAAAAAAATGAAATACCTCAGCATCTTCCTAACCAGAGAAGTGAAAGTCCTTTACAATGAGAATTACAAAACACTGCTCAAAGAAATCCAAGAAGACACAAACAAATGGAAAAATATTCCATTCTCATGGATAGGAAGAATCAACATTGTTAAGATGTTCATCCTAAAAAAGGCAATCTACAGATTCAACGCAATACCCATTAAGTTAACAACATCATTCTTCTCAGACCTGGAAATGTCTATATAGAAATTCATATGGAAACATAAATGACCACAAATAGCCCAAGCAATCCTTAGCAAGAGAGGTATCACACTTCCAGACCTCAAACTTTAATATAAGGCTACAGTAATCAAAACAGCCTGGTATTGGTACAAGTACAGGCACATAGACCAATGGAACAGGATAGAGATTCTAGAAACAAAGCCTCAATTCCTCAACCAACTTATTTTTGACAAAGCCTCCAACAACAACTACTGGGGAGAGGAAAACCTATTTAGTAAATGGTGCTGGGAAAACTGGCTGATCACATGCAGAGGATTGAACCAGGACCCCTACCTATCTCCATACACAAAAATTAACTCTAAGTGGATCAAAGACCTAAACGTAAAATCTCAAACTATAAGAATCTTAGAAAATGCAGGAGACACCCTAAAGGAAATTGTAACTGGTAACCAATTCCTATTCAGAACCCTAAAGGCCAATACCTTAACAAATAAGATAGACAAGTGGGACCTCATCAAATCAACAAGCTTCTGCAAAACAAAAGAAACAATCAAGAGAGCAGGGAGTCAGCCCACAGAATGGGAAAAAATATTTGCCAACTGTCTACTTGACAAAGGCCTAACATCTAAGATCTACAAGGAACTCAAATGCACCTAAGGGAAAAAAACAAAAAGCCCCTTTAAACAGTGGGCAAAAGACATGAAAAGACACTTCTCAAAAGAAGATATATGGACAACCAACAGACACATGAAAAAGTGCTCAGCCTCACTCATGATCAGAGAAATGCAAATCAAAACGACACTGAGAAACCATCTAACTCCTGTAAGAATGGCCATAATTAATAAAGCCAACAAAAACAGATGCTGGCAAGGATGTGGAGAAAAATGACACTTCTACACTGCTGATGGGAATGCAAACTTGTACAGCCTCTCCAGAAAACAGTGTGGCGATTTCTGAAAGAACTAGAAATTGACCTTCTATATGATCCAGCAATTTCCCTATTGGGAATATACCCAGAGGAACTCAAATCATTCTACAAAAAAGATACTTGCAAAGGTATGTTTGTTGCAGCTCTATTCACAATAGCAAAAATGTGGAACCAACCATTTTACCTGTTGAAGCTGGAATGAATAAAAAAAATGTGGTACATATACACAATGGAATATTATGCAGCCATAAGAAGGACAAATATATGGACTTTGTAGCAACCTGGATGGATTTGGGGTCATCATACTCAGTGATTTATCACAGAAACAAAGAACAGATTTCCATATGTTCTCACTTGTAAGATGACCTTGAACAATTATAATGCTATAAGAAAGCGATTGGCAGTAATGGAAATTGTCTGTTTGGGGGAGAGTGGGATTGTCAGTTGAGGGAAACTGCTAGGGGAAGGAGGGGCATACCTCATCAAGAAGGGTACCTGCATGATGAATGTTTGCATACCTAACCCTGAATTGTACCCCACACCATTAGAATAAAAATTTTAAAAATAATAATAATAAAGTATGTAACAATTGAGAAAAAAAGAAAAATAAACCCTGATCTTATTAATATTTGGAATAAGTTTGCCTCATAAATGTTTGATAATATTTACCTTTTCTTGTGAACATTTCACTAATTCATATCTTACAGAAAGCGCATTTCCTTCAGAGAGTCTAAAGGTCTCATTAGACTTTCAGAGAAAAAATGTCTTATTTTGATTTCTTTTCTGAAATTATAAATCTTTAAATTGGAGTGTTTTTATTCCCAAGGAAATATGAAGACTTTACAAATAGTATATTAGCACCAACACACTTTTTATTTAATTATTTTTTCTTTTTTTAAAATATATACTTTTTATTTTAAAATTGTGTTGTACAGTTAAGGGTTAGGTATACAAATATGCATTGTACAGGTACCCTTGTTGATGAGGTGTGCCGCCCTCCCCAGATAGATATTGACTACTGTAAATCCCACCTCCCTTCCCCTTCCGGACCCCCCCCCCATAGTTTCCTGCTACTGTCAATCTTTTTCTTATAGTATTACGGTAGTTGTTCAAAGTACACTTATGAGTGAGAACATGTGATGCTCAGATCTTTGTTTCTGTGAGAGATCACTCAGTATTATAAACTCTAATTCCATCCAGGTTGCTGCAAAATTCATGATTTTGTTCTTTTTATAGCTCTGTCATATTCCATTGTGTATATGTACCACATTTTTTTAATCCTGTCCTCTTTTGATACACAGCATGGCTGTTCCCATGAACTTGCTATTGTGAACAATGCTGCAATAAACATACGTGTACAGGTAGGTGTCTTTTTTATAGAGGGATTTCAGTTCTTCAGGGTATATTCTCAGTAGGGCGATTGCAGGGTCATATGGAAGGTCAATTTTTAGAACTTTTAGGAATCCCCACACTGACTTCCACAGAGGCTGTACTAGTTCACACTCCCACCAACAGTGTAGAAATGTTCCCTTTTCACCACATCGTCTCAAGTATCTGTTATTTTTTGAGTTATTGATAATGGTCATTCTGACTGAATTTAGATGGTATCTCAGTATAGTTTTAATTTGCATCTTCTTGATGACTAATGAGGTTGAACATTTCTTCATGTATCTGTTGGCCACTCTTGTGTCTTCTCTTCAGAAGTGTCTGTTGATATCTTTTGCCCACTTTGTAATGGGGTTGTTTTTTTTTTTTTCTTTTCAGCACGTTTGAGTTCCTTGTAGATCCTTGATGTTAGGTCTTTGTCAGACGTGGAGATGGCAAATACTTTTTTCCAGTCTGTAGGCTGTCTCCCTGCTATCTTGATGGTTTTTTTGGTTTTGCAGAAGCTTTTAAGTTTAATGAGGTCCCACTTGTCTATCTTATCTCTTATGACCTGGGCACTTTGGGTTTTGCTCAGGAATTGGATGCCAGTTCCAACTTCTATAAGGGTGTGTCCTGTATTTTCTAAAGTTCTTATGGTTTGAGGTTTTACATTTAAGTCTCTGATCCATTTAGAGTTAGTTTTTGTGTATGGGGATAGATAGGGGTCCCGTTTGAATCTTCTGCATGTGGTCAGCCAGTTTTCCCAGCACCATTTACTGAATAGTTTCTCCTCTCCCCAGTGGTGGGTGGTGAAGACTTTGTTGAAGATGAGTTGGTTGAGAAATTGAGGTTTTGCTTCTGGAATCTCAATTCTATTCCATTGGTCTATATGCTTGTTCTTGTACCAATACCAGGCTGTTTTGATTATTGTAGCTTTATAGTAACGTTTAACATCTGGTAGTGTGATACCTCTTGCTTTGTATTTTTGACTGAGGATTGTTCGGGCTATTCTTGGTCGTTTGTGTTTCCATATGAATTCCTATATTGTTTTTCTAAAACTGAGAAGAATGTTGCTGGGAATTTGATGAGTATTGTGTTAAATCTTAGATTGCCTAGGGTAAGATGGACATCTTCACAATGTTGATTCTTCCAATCCATGATCAAGAGATTTTCTTCCACTTGTTTGTGTCATCTTTGATTTCTTTGAGCAGTGTTTTATAGTTTTCATTGTAAAGGTCTTTCATGTCTCTGGTTAGGAAGATGCCAAGGTATTTCATTATTTTTGTGACTATTGTGAATGGGATTGTGCTTTTTATTTGGGTTTTGTTTGTTTATTATGGGTGTAAAGAAATGTGATTGTCTTTTGCACATTTATTTTATACACTGAGACTTTTCCAAAGTCCCTTGTCAGTACAAGAAGGTTTTTGACAGATTCTCTTGTGTTTTCAAGGCATACAATCATGTTGTCTGCAAAGAGAGATAACTTGACTTCCTCTTTTCCTATTTGGATATGCCTGATTGCCTTCTCTTTTCTGATTGCTTTAGCCAGGACTTCCAATACTATATTGAACATGAGGAGTAAGAGTGGACATCCTAGTCTTGTTCCAGTTTTCAGGGGAAATGGTTCCAATTTGTCTGATTAGGAGTATGCTGGCTGTGGGTTTCTTGTAGATGGCTTTTACTATTTTGAGGTATGTTCCACGTATGCCTAGATGTTTGAGAGTTTTTATCAAGAAAGGGTGCTGAATTTTATCAAAACATTTTTCCACAAGTAATAATATAATCATGTGGTTTTTGTTTTGACATCTGTTGATGTATTTACTGACATTTATGGTCTTATGAATGTTGAACCAGACTTTCATCCCAGGGATGAAGCCTACTTGGTCATGATGGATGATTTTTGAGATGAGTTGTTGAATCCAGTTTGCTAGGATCTTGTTCAGAATTTTAGCATCTATGTTCATCAAAGATATTGGTCTGTAGTTCTCTTCTTTTGTTGGGTCTTTATCTGGCTTGGATATCAATGTGATGTTAGCTTCATAAAGTGATTTGGAGAGAGTTCCCTCTTTTTTAATTGTCTGGAATACTTTCAGTAGGATTGATATCATTTCCTCCTTAAATGTCTTATAGAATTCTGATAGAAAGCCATCTGGTCCAGGGCTTTTTTCTTTATTTTATTTTATTTTTTGTAGGTAGTTTTCTTATTACAAAGTCAATTTCCTTGATTGTTGTTGATCTATTTAGGTTCTCAATTTCTTCTTGTTTCAACCTAGGTAGGTTGTGTGATGTCAGAAATTCTTCCATTTCCTTAAGGTTTTCAAGTTTGTTTCCATACAAGTGTACATAGTAGTCTCTAATGATCTTTTGTATTACTTCAGGGACAGATGCGACTTCATCATTTGTGTTTCTGATTGAGTTTATCTGGGCTTTTTCTCTCTTTTTCTTGGTCAGTCTAGCTAGGGGACCATTGATCTTGTTTATCCTTTCAAAGAGCCAGCTTTTTGTTTCATTGGTTTTTTTGTATTATCTTTTTGTCCTCTATGTCTTGTATTTGGGCTTCCATTTTGATGATCTGGATTCTTCTGCTGAAGTTAGGGTTTTGGTGGTCTTGCTTTTCCAGCTTCCTTAGGTGACTTATTAGGCTGCTAATATGTGATCCTTCCATTTACTTCATGTGCATTTGTAGAAATATGAATTCCCCTCTTACTACAGCTTCCATGGCATCCCAGAGATTTTGGTAGGAAGTTTCTTCATTTTCATGTGTTTCCAGGTATCTTTTAATCTCTGTTTTGATTTCACCATTGACCCAGGAGTGGTTTAGCATCATGTTATTTAATGTTCATGTTTGTGGGTTTTGGAGGAACCTTGTTAATTTTGATATTTATTTTTATTCCACGGTGGTCTGAGAAGGTGCATGGCAAAATTCCAATTCTCTGAAATTTGTTTATGCTTGATTTATGGCCAAGTATGTGGTTGATCTTAGAGTGCATTCCATACAGTGATGAGTAGAATATATATTCTGTAGTTTTTGAGTAGAGTGTTCTGTAGGTATCAATTAAGTCCATTTGGTCAAGAGTCATATTGAGGTTCTGATCTCATTGCTGATTTTTTGTCCAGATGATTTTTCTAGGATTGTGAGGGTGTATTAAAGTCCCCAGTTATGATAGTGTTAGAGTCAATAATTTTTTGAGTTTACCTAGAAGCTGCTTTATGAAAGTTGGTGCTCCTATATTGGGTCCATATATGTTTAGGATGGATATTTCTTGTTGATGGATTGAAGCTTTTATCATTATGTAGTGGCCTTCTGTATCTTTTTAAATTTTTGATAACTTGAAAGGCATTTTGTCTGAGATTAAGATCATGACTCCTCTTATCTTTTGTGTTCCATTCACCTGAAATTTTGTTTCCCATCCTCTTATTTTGAGTCTGTGAGTGTCCTTTCTAGTGAGATGAGTATCTTGGAGGAAATATATTGTTGCCTGGTGATATTTTCTCTATTTTGCCATTCTATGTCTTTTCAGTGGTTCACTTAGTACATTCACACTCAAGCTCATTATTGAAATGTGAAAGTTGATCCCTATCATAATGTTCTTATAGAGTTGTTGTTGGTCCTGTTTGTTTGTTGTCTTTCTCTTGTTTTAGGGGTTGGTTTATGTGTGTTTTTAATCTTTTTCTTGTAGTCTTGTGAAGAACATTGTTGTTCTTTTTTCCTTTCTTCTGTGTTTAATACTTTCTTAAGTGTTTCTTGTACAGGTGGTCTGGTAGCAGAGTAAGTTCTTAGGAATAGGATATCTGAGAAGGATTTTAATTCTCCCTCATTGATGAAGCTTAACTTGGCTGGGTAGGTTATTCTTGGTTGAAATCATTTATCTTTTAGAACTTGAAAATAGGGCTCCCATCTCTCCTAGCCTGAAGTGTTTCTGTAGATAAATCCATTGCTATTCTAATTGTTCTTCCACGTTGGGTAATGGTAATCTCACCTTTTTCTCTTGCTGCCACTATGATTTTTTCTTTTATACCTACTTTGTTTATGGGAGTTATTATGTGTCTATGAGTTGGTCTTCTCATTTGTTGTCTGCAGAGGTTCTCTGAATCTCTTGTGTTTGAGTTTTCACAACACTGGTGAGATGAGGGAAGTTTCCTTCAATAATCTCATGGAACATTTGTTCCAGGGTGGCCTCTGTCTCTCTTTCTGTTTCAGGAAGTCCAATTATTCTTAGCATCAGTCTCTTGAGGTAATCGCTCATCACTTGAAGGTTTTGTTCTTTCTTTTTAAGCGTCTTTTCTATGTTTTTGACAGCTTGGGTTTGTTCTATATTTTGGTCCTCAAGTTCTGAGACTCTTTCTTCTGTTTGGCTAATTCTGCTTTCCATGCTTATCAGTTTGTTATTTATTTCATTCACAGTATTCTTTACTACTCTTATCTCAGTTATCAACTCCTTCCTAGTTTTCCTCTTGTCTCTCCTCAATTCTTTTTAAACTCTCCATGAATGTCTTTATATCTGGGTTTGTAGTTTGAGACCGGTCATTCTGGGGGCTCTTCATTGTTTGCATTCTGAAGTCAGTTTTCTCAGTGTCTGACCTCCCAGTGGTCTGTGAGAGACCCATATTCTTCTTTTGACTTTTCTTCATTTGTGTAGATTTTTCTCTCCCCCTTTCCCTCCCATTCTTTAATTCTGTTTTTCAGGGAAAGTGGGGTTGCTTTTACTTATTTTTGTTCATTCTCATGTTCTTCCTTATGAGGGTCCTCTGGCTTTGTTCACTTTAGAACTATGGGTTGGGGGCTGTACTTTTTGTAGTTTTGAGATTTAATTGAGGAGGAAGCTGTGATTCAGAATCTATCTGCAGATCCCAGTATCCACCAACAGGTATATGGGCACACTGGAACCCACTTCCCACTGCCTTACAATCTGTCCATGCAGTGGGATTTAGGTTTGTTCCCTGGAATAAAAGGAGGTAAGAAAAAGGGAAATAATGGAAGAAGGGGGGGGTTAAGAGGAAGTTGGAGAGAGAGAAGAGTAAGAGGGAAAACAGACATACATACCAACTAACAAATGAAAAGAGACACAAGACCAGAAAAGAGCAAAAAACAAACAAAATTCCCTAAAGCATACAGGTAATCACACAAAGACAGTCCAATACAATCATGCCTTTTGTTATGTTTTTCCCCAACACAAACAGGTAGTCTAAATCAAAAAGCAAACAAAAGTAAACAAAACAAATAGTCAAAATAATAAAATCAAAAGTCAAAATAAGAAACCAAACTAACTCCGAAGTCTTTCCTGAGTGTCTAAGTCTCTTCAGCTATGATCTCTAGTCCCTCCCATTTGCTCTCATTGCAGGTAGATAGATTTACTCATAGCTTGGATGGGTTCCCTTGGCTTGCTGTCTGAGAGTTCTGCCACACAGTACTGAGTTATCTGTATCTGATTAGCATAGGGGAGGTGTTTCTGTCTCCTGTTTTGGTGACGTTACCTTAGAAACCAAGGTGGAGGCTGCTGGGAGATGGGCGAAGCAATACAAATCTCTGCCTGGAAAATGGCTGCAATGGGTGGCTCCTCTTTCACCAATCCTTTCTCTCCACTCATCCTTTCTCTCCACTTGTCCTGTCCATAGCTGATCCACTATTATGGGAGATGATGGTTTGTGTCCCGCATCAGGCACTGGGAAGCAGTGATATAGCTGGGCACTGCATTTGGTGTGCCACTGGTGGCTTGGAGTGGAAGAGGGAGTTAGGAATTCCCCAAGGTCAGAGGTGAGAGATGCAGCATCAGCAGCTGTTCAGCACTTGGTAGGAAACAGCACTAATCCCTTCCTGAGGCCATAGTGTGATGGAGGCTGTTTGCTGCATGGGACTGGCTATAGCAGCCATCTCCTCTGTAGGCAGTGACTGTGGGCTGCGTCGAACTGTCTTTAGGAGCCACCTTTTGTGGCGATCCTCAGAGTTCGGCTTGTCCCATCGCCATCTTGCTGAGCATCCAACACATTTTTAAAATCAATTATTTATTTCTATGATTTGTTTGAAAATATACTTATAACCAAGCCAAAGCATTATTTAGATTCTATATTATAATCTTTTTTCCTCACAATCACCTTTTTACTTTACAAAAAAGTAAAACATAGTCTTTACTCATTCTAAAATATTGAAGAGAAATGTTTTTTAGTGGAAAACTTCTGTGGGTATCAAAAATGGGACAATTCAAAAGAAATGCATCCAAAAATGTACTTAGATAAGCCAGTATTCCATATCACTAAAAAAGAATAAAACATTTTAATCAAATTTTGCATTGCAGTTTTAATATATTGTTGAATTTTAAGAGAGATATTGATTAATTATTTACTACTAGTTATTATAAATATCACTAAATCTAGAATAAATGTTTCATAATTCCAAGCACAATAAATTGATTTTAAATAATAAATCAAATTTAATCAACTTATTCTTTAAAAACTGTGAAATTAGAGAAAGCATTTCTTAAAAAATATATTGCATTGGGATGAACCATTGTAGAAAATAGAAGGTAAATGAGAAAATAAAATACAAATGTTCTGTTAAAAATAATATATGTATGCAGCTTTAAGACATATTACACAAGATACATTTAATATAGTGATGCAACAGTTTTCAAGTGACTTTTTCTTATAATTTACCAGAAACTACATCTATTTCAACTATTTGTACATCAGTTGAAAATATCTAGAAGTCATTCTAAAAACTGTGAGTAGAGTACACATTTATATTTATAAAATTACTATTAAAAATGGGAGTTTATGAAGATTATTAAATTACTGTTGGAGTGAATTGTTCACAATAAAATCATTTTGGAAACATTAATAATCAATATGAGCACTCAGGATTTGAGATATCCTTATTTTTAATTTGTCAAAGGAAATATTTCAGTAATAGTAAAGGGCAAGCATACCTCATATCTAAGTCCTCCATGTTCAAGATAAAATGATAAAAATGCTTTCATAGTATTATATAATGTATTCAGGTAGAACATTATTGCAGTGATGTATATATAATAACTTGCAAAGGACTAGAAAAAGTTACTATATTGTAAAGTTAAAAGTGATAATTCATTTTACAATATCTTAAAATTGCTGTTCTTTTATGTAGAACTAAAATAAGTATGCAACTGCATGCATAATTGCAAATCAACTTAATATAGAGAGAAATTTAAATTTAGGATTTTGAATATTACATACACTTAGCTGATAAAATAGCAGCAAAATTTGAAAGAATTGAGTCATTTTGAAAGAAGTTGTAATGTGGAAAAATGTTATCAAACAGTATCACATGCTACAGAGAAAGGAAAAGGAAAATCAATATAACAAGCTTCAGTGTTTGTCTTAGATTAAAGAAATGTCACAGCCACCCTATACTTCAACAAATGCCACCCTGATCAATCAACATTGAGGGAAGATTTTCCATCAGAAAAAAGATAGGGATTCCCTGAAAGCTCACATAATAATTAGTAATTTTATCAGTTAAGTAGTTTTAAATTAAGGTAAATTTAATGTATACATTTTTAGACATAATACTATTGCCTACTGATTGCATTACAGCTCAGTGTAAACATAACTTTTATACGCACTGGGAAACAACAACAACAAAAATGTGACTCTCTTTACTGCAGTGGTCTGTAACCTAACCTGTAGTATCTCTGAGATATACATGTATTTTTCTTGTTTTGTCCTCACTGAAAGTGGTTGAACAGGTAATTTGAAGTAAAAATCAAACAATTTGAAAATGTCAAAACGATAATAAATCTTTCAAAGATAACCATGAAATTTTTACTAATGTAAAATTTTTGTATTATGTAATGATTATTGTTTAAATTGTTTTAATGATAAAAGGAAAAAAGAAGACAGAAAAGATTAATAAAGAGAAAAGAGAGAAAGAGAAGAAGAGTAAGGGAAAGAAAAGGAAAAGAATGGAAGAAAGGAAAGAAAGAAGAAAAGAGGAAAGAAAGCAAGAAAAAAAGAGAGAAAGGAGAGAATTTGTTTTTGGCTGTGGACCAAAATGTGCCCTTCATAAAATACATAGTTGCAGCCCTAATCCCAGATGTAATGGTATTTGGAGATGTTGTCTTTGGGAGGTGATTTGGTTTAGATGGGATTATTGGCTGCCGTAATAAGACCTACTAGAGAGTTTGTGTGTGTGCATGTGTTTTCTCTCCCAATCTCCCTCTTTCTATCCCTTTCTTTCTTTTTCTCTCTGTCTCTTTACCCACTCCTACCTCCACTATATGAAAAAACAGTGTCACAAGCCAGGAAGAAAGCTGGCAACAATACCTATACATGCTCTCAGCCTCCACAACTGTGAGAAATAAATTTATGTTTCTGAGCCACCCAGTATATGGTATTTTGTTATGGAAGCCTGAACTCACTAAGATACCTCCTAGATAGTGGCTTCAGTAAGTAAAATATTAATTGAATCTTGAGGCACTGGATTTCAAAAATGACTTTCTTCATTTTATTTCTTAAATAATGAATATAATAATATTAACATGCAATAAAAATAGCCCTCAAAGCATCCCTCCAAAACTCATTTCAAAGTGCTTAATATAGAAAAATAATAATGAATTCCAATGATAATGGAGTAATTAAAGTTAGTAGGCATAGGGAAAATGCATAATATCAGCAGACAAAATTGGAATGAGAATTTGATCTAGAGAAAGCAAAAGTACATTCTTTACAGTGCTTGAATTGCAAATATATTTATCTCATGTAAAATATTTATGTGTTCTCGCCACTTTTAATCATAATGGAATCAAAAATTCTTTGCCTGCATATTTTTAAATAAGTAAATTAATAAAATCAAGAAGATTGAAAGAAAAGAAAAAAATTGTCATGAACAGATAATTAATTCTGAACATATAAAATAAAAAATATCTATGAACTTCAGCAATATTGTTAAATGACAAAATAGCACAATGACATCAAGTAAATGCAGAGCCCTTATTAAAGTTAACCATATGCTGTTAATGTTTTTAATTTTAAATTGGAACACATTCATTATGACTCAGAAATAATTCTACTTTATTATATATACCTTTGGGGTGTGCATGTACATGTGTTGATGTGCACTTAAACCTAGAAGAAGTATATATTTATACACACACACATACATATTTATATATATGTATGTATGTTTATAAATAAGTTTATGGAAATACTATCATATTCAATTATAATAAATCTAAATCAGAAGCTGAAATGTCCAACAATAGGATCAACAAAGACAATACAGTATTTTTATAAGAATAGAACCGTAATATCAATGAAGTGCAGCTCGACACATCATAGTACACAACTCTGGAATATATATGCATATATGTTCTGCAAAAGAAGTCAGACAGGAAATAAATGTGCTACATCATTGTATTTTTATAAATTTTAAATACAGGAAAAATTTCACCTAAGGGTGTTATCAGAAGTAAGAGATTCTCATTCTTTCAGGACAAAAAATACCTATTATGCCAAATAAGAATATGTGATCCAAAAGTGATGTTTGGTGGATTCTGGGACTCTCACAAAGTTCTATTTCTTGTGCTGAATTTTGGTCACCTTGCTATTCATTTGTAAGCATTTATTTGTCTTGATAGCTATGTGCTATGTTCTTTTTGCAAATGAATTGTATTTCAGAAAATACATTGTAAAAAGTTTAGGCCAGGTACAGTGGCTCAAGCCTGTAATCCCAGCATTTTGGGAGGCCAAGGTGAGAGGATTGTCTGAGCCCATGGCCAACCTGGGCAACACAGTGAGACCTCATATCTACAACAAATAAAAACATTAGCTGGATGTGGTCGTGTGCCCCTGTAGTTCCAGCTACTTAGAAGGCTGAGCGAAAGGATTGCCAGAGCCCAGGAGGTGGTCAACACTGGGGTGGCTGTGAGCATGCCACTGCAGTCCAGCCTGGGCAATGGAGTGAGACTCCAACTCAAAAAAAAAAGTTTAAATCAGAATATATTTCGCATAATTAGTCATTTCCAAATTTTATTGTCACAAACAAATTACACTGAGTGTGGCAGATTGTTATATTAATGGTCCCTATGTTCCCCAATTAAACACACCCACCAGTATTCATGTTTTCATATATTTTCTTCCCATATTGAGGCAAGGCTCAGCCTTGTGATGTGTTTTGGCCAATGGTGTATCAATACATGTTATGGAAAATGAGGCTTAATAAACTATTGTATATTGAGTTCTGGCCTCTTGGAACGCTGTCACTTCTTTGTAAGAAATCTAAGATGATCTGCTGAAGAGGTTTGAGAAGCTAAAGTAACAGGGGCCATGGAGTCCCAACCAATAGCATTAGCTTATTGCCAGACATGGAAATGAGGCTATTATGCTCCCTGAAGCCCTAGTTAACTGTGGGAGGCCAGCCCCTGCAAAGAGATTTAGAGGGTCCCTGGGAGGTGGGTGGCATTGGCGATTATTCTGGAGAAATAAAGAGAAAGAAAGAGAGAGACGGGGGTGGGGGAGAAAGAAAGAGACTGGACTCTGTCTAGTGCAGAAGCCATTTAATGGGATGAACCATAAGCCTTTTATCCCAAAGTTTCACAGGTTAAATCACAAGACTTTCATGTAAACACAAAGTCAGGTGGGTGAGGGGCATCCCCCACCCACCAGGTGGTTCCTCAGGCATGAGGAAAAACAATCCCAATTAAATCACAAAACTTTTACATAAACATAAAGCCAGGTGAATGAGGGACATTCTCCACCCACCAGGTATTTCCTCAAAAGCAATACAACAATTCTATTATCATAATATTCTAATAATGAATAACTTTTAAAACTTATGCATACACAACACCTAATGACCAACTTAAATACCAATTCCTTTCTATTTTATGCGAATTCTATCTACACTATAGAAACTCTTAATTATAGCCCAAACCAGTTCCTAAGGAAGGTGGCTCAGCCCAAAGTTTGTGCTGGGCCATTTCTAGTAACTCTAGTTGATTAACTATATTATTAAGATTGAAACAGCACTTTATATGTATATACTAATTCTACAAATATACTTTTAAATCTTATAAAGAAGCTTGTACCGTATTAAAGCCTCCCAAATGTGACCTGAGTTTGAATTATGTTAAGTTTAAAGCCGAAACCACAGTCTGTGAGAAACGGGAACAATGAACTCCTAAAGTAAGCCATGCCTGTTGTACTCTCAGAGCTTCATGCTTAGATCATCAAAGTCCCTGCTAGTGGGATGTGCCAAACAGCAAAGAAGGGAAGAGGGAATGGGCCACCAGCTCCTGAACTCATCCTAGTCTCAGGGTCCGCAGCCTGCCTGGATCTCTATCTCTCAGGCGGGCCTACAGTTAACTTGCCAAATGACTACAATCATGAGTCATGACTCTAGCAGAAAAGCATCAGTTAAGCCCAGTCTACACTGTAGAGTCATGAGCAAAATAAATTGATGGGTAATCCACTAAGTTTTAGAATGGTTGGTAATTTAGCAATACATAACTAATGCAACATGCAAGTAGTTTTTATTATGTTATTATCCTTGAGTAGAAATTTACTTTGAACTAATATTTAACTTCAATTATTTTAGAAAATTTATGTACATTAGAAAAATGTGTTTTTCAGAATTATAACCATTTTCAATTTTCCTCAAATGTTGCTGCCTGTTTGAATCATTTAGGAAAATTTTAAAGTTTTGAATACCTCTTTCCATCTCTAGAGATTCCAACTTATATGTCTTAAATGTGAGGGAGGTAATCTATACATATTTTTTATGCATTGACCTGTTATCTATCCATCAATATTTAGCTTCTGAGATTATACTAATGTATAGCTGAACATTGAGATATTGATGACTAACAAAATATCTATGTAAATTCTAATGTAACTAAAAACAGAACATTGTTACAATGAAATATATGTAACCACAAGCAATGGAGCAACATAAAGAAACATTACACTAATTAAAATATCAAATCTAATAATCTCAAGATGCTGAAACTCCTTGTAATTTTCATTTGTCCAGATTTATTTGTGTGACCTGTCATTCCTCAAAGGGAGCATGTGTGAAATGGATGTTATAAAAGTTTCTAAATAACAAAATGGTTTTTGTATCTTCAAAGCATTGGAGGAGTGACAAATATTATATTTAAAAAGTTGGTCACAAAGATGATTGTTGTGGAGTCAAGCATGTCAAAATTGATCATGAAAGTGTCAACCTGCAAGAGCAAAGTTGTGGAATTTAAAGAAAACAAACAAAAAAACTTGAGGAAGAACTCAGTGTCAAGTCAGGGTTCTGATGTAGAAGAACTATTTTTAAAATTATCTTTGATTACACAATTAGTAAAGAGGATCTAATGTCAGAGACTGAATATACTATAAACAAAATAGAAACAGAAATAAAAAACTCAGCACAACATACTTTTCTTAGGCAAAATTAGAGTGTTCACGGTTCACTTTGTGTGTGTGAGTGTGTGTGTGTGTGTGTGTGTGTGTGTGACAGAGAGAGAGAGAGAGAGAGAGAGAGAGAGAGATGCGATTCATGGGTGTGTCAGTCTGACATAAGGTTATAGAGCTATAACACACACTGAGTTCCAATCAAAGTGTGATCCATGGAAAAGACGTACTAATGTAACCTGGAACTTTAACAGGTATGTGGAATCCCGAGCACTACCAAAGATGTACATAGGCCAAGATTCATATTTTTCAAGATCTGCAAGCCATTCATAATCCAAGTTTGACAATAAATGTATTAGATAATACATTTATTTTCTCCTCTAGCTGTAATACACTACCACAAACTTAGTGGTTTATACACAACACAAATATTATTTTTATAGTTCTCTATGCTGGAAGTAAGACATGGATATCACTGGGCTAACATTAAAGTATTAACAGGGCTGGCTTTCCTTGTAGAAAACTCTAGGGAAAAATTTATTGTTTTGTCTGTTACAGGTTCTAGGGGTCATCCGACATTCCATAGTTCATTGTTCCATTCTTCCTTCTTGAATATCAACAATGTTGTATTTCTCTGACCCTTCTTCCTTGGCACATCTCTCTTTGACCACAATTGGCAAAGGTTTTCTGATTGTAAGGACTCATTAGACTGAACCTGTGTGAATAATCCAGGATAATCTCTTCATTTTAACCACAATCATATATGTAAAGTTCCTTTTTCCATGAAAGAAAATATATTAACAGATTTCATGAATTTGCATGTAGATGTTTTTGGCATCATTTTTCTGTCCAAACTCAGGTTTGATAAATAATTGTTTCAAAGGACATTTAAAAAGTTATTTCCTATTATGTTTTTGAATATCCAGGTGAAATCATGTCCATTTTAGAGAAAACCTCTCAAATTTAGGTAAATAGAATGTTTGAAAATTAAGAGAGCGACTTAACCACGTTTAGAAAATGAAAAATCTAGGAATGATTGGTTATCTTTGATAATATTAAAGGGCTCTCTACTCCAAACAAGCAATTAATTATATAACTCATTAAATATAACTTACCCTGTTATCTACATTATCTGACTCTCAAAACTGAAGTGCTTGATATGTCTTTATGAGTTATAATTAATTAATATTTACCAATTACTTGGAATGCTTAGATTCACAAGACTTGTGTAGCTTGGTCTTTTAACAGCATTATGACTGCCACTCACTTTTTAAGGAATTACCAAGATGTATGTTTAAAATTGATTATAAAAATACACTGGACTGCAGATAATCTTAGCATGTTATTATACCAGCTATAAGTGAATAAAAAACCTTGAAATAAGACATAGGAACATTTTCTGAATGCTCTAGTAAATGATCACTGAATTCTTTCACAGCATCAGATAACTGCTCTACCATCCTTGTTCTTGTTTTATCCATCAAAGTCCTAGTATAGAAGTCCTAGCCTGACTTTTTGTAATCCATTCCCTCATGACCATATTTAGTTTGGCTTGTTCTAGATTTCTGGTTGTATCACAACTGTTCCCCCCACCACCCATAGTTGTGCTCTACCCTTTTTGTGGTAGATCAATTTATTTTAGCTAAGATTCATATAATTTTCCAATGAATTCTTTAATCTCATTCAATTCAGCAATGCCCTGAAGCAAAGGGGGAAACATAAAATCATTTTTAATAAATGACAAGTTGTGGGAAAAAACTGGTAATGCTAACACATTGATATTTTTCTTTCTCTCACATATATAATTGTTAAGATACTAACCATATTTCTATCTTTTCCTCTTTTTCTTCAAGATATCACGTAGAGTTACTTTGATATGAATGTACTCTATTTAGTTTCAACATTGTAAATCTGTCACATTTTAACACACTGCTAATGAATTATTCTCAATGCACATTAATTCTGGCTTTAACTGCATTGGGAAATTATTACTGTTTTATTTCAGGAAAATATCTCAAAATAATAAATCAATAGTTAAATCTAATAAATAGTCACACTTCCAAATGTGTAACATGGTTAGCCAAATTGCCCTAAGTATTACTTGGAGGCAGATTTCTATGTACTCCCATAGTTATGTTAACATGATTGGCATAGCTTTCCAATTTCCTGAAAGTCCAAATACTTTTTCAAAAAATCATGCATAAATGAATATTAGGATGAACAACAGTTACTAAAGTTTGAAACATTCCCTGAGTCAAGAGACTCACTGATATGTCTGGCCAGCAACACCTCTCTTAGAAATGCTTATCATACTCATAAAGTTATTCTGTTTTCCAGAATATTTTCCTGCCCTCTGGTTGTACTTGATAAAAGAGGAAGAATGATTGCTCCAAACCAGGTTAATCAGATTATCTTTCCTAAAGAATCTAGCAACAGGATGCAGAGAAGATGTCTGCGTATGGCTGAACCTATGGGAGGAATAGGGTGACCCTAGCATGTAACAAAACAGGAGGAGTCCTGAGAACATTTAAAAATCCTTGTGCAGGTCTGTGCATGAAGTCAAGCATCACTCCCAATCTTAAACACCAGACAAAAATATATTCTCTAACTTGAGTTAGGTTTCCACATTTGCATTCATGTATCTTAAATAATTTAGTAGGTCAGACTAGCAATCTCTCTTCTTTATAAGTGCTGACATTTTAGTAAGTAACTCGAGGTTTTAGTGACTCTTTGTCATAAGCTAGTAGCTATATATTCACAGGAAGCTCAGCATTTGGCTTATTGGTCAGAACACTCAGTAGAAGGCCTACATTTTCTCTATGCCTGCTCTTATGCACAGTTGCAGTATAAATGTGGGAGCAATGTTTCTGTTTTCTCAACCAAAGAAGACCTCCTGCAATTGAAAGACTAAATGGTAAGTTATCTTAGTACTAGAACAATGCATGGAGTGTTATAGACTCAATAAATATTGTGAGATAATGAATGAGTGAATAATAAAGGAATTAATTATGGAACATGCAAGCTGAGTATCCAAGAGGGCTACTAATACATGTTTTTCTCTGCTCAGTTTCTAAGCAAATTGAAGAGGAAGACAAAACTATTTTCAGTTCAAAATATTATTATTTATGACTCATAGAGGCCAAGGCTAAATGCATGGACTTGGGGTTGTTTATGAAGGAGTTTTATTGAGGCATACTCATCTTCAGACAGCTTGGAAACAGATAGAAAATTCCATGCCATGAAGTAACATAGAACAGCTTGTGCTAGTAATGGGCAAAGGCTGATTTCAAGAGAAAGAAGTTTGAGTAAACAAAATAATGTTTGCCAGATTGTTGCAGGTAAGTCATAGTCATCACTTATAACTATCCAAGATTCAAATGAGCAAAGAGCCTAAGCAAATTAAGGAACAAAGATACAGAATTACTACACTGTTAGAATTCCCTGTACTAAAAAGGAAGCATCAGGAAAGCAGAAAGATATTTTCCCTATCTGTGCACATCCACAAGATGTTTGAAGAAGGCAAGACGTTCATGTGGTCTGTTGCCTAGGTGCTCTTGAAAGCCCTAGGAATAATGTGATTTTTGCAAGATGAGATGCAAAATGTCAGTTGCTCATGAAAATCTCCAATATCTAAATTCAGAAGAAATAAGTCTTCTGAGCATATGCCCGTTAATTTCTATCTTTCAGTACACTGTCTCATTCAAGACACTGTTTGAATTCATCTAGTTTACCTTTCCACAGATTTGTTTGCTATACCACATTCTCCAGTGTAACAGATCTAGAGATAAATGTTGCTATGCCATGTTCAAGCGGCAACTATAATGCTTTGAGTATATAGATAAGCTAAAGGTGTGGGCCCATCTGGCTTCTCTCCCTTTCCTGACATTCTCTGCAGTGTCTATTCAACCACAAGTATATATTGAGCTTGATTCTTATGATGTACAAAGTTTTAGGTACTGGAGAATAAATTGTGATAAAATACTGTTGGAACTTTTATTTTATTTTATTTTATTTTATTTTTGAGTTAGAGTCTCACTCTGTCGCCCAGACTGGAGTGCAGTGGCCGCACCCGGCCACCGCAGCCTC
>NW_007245824.1:89210-277740 GCF_000164805.1 Carlito syrichta | reverse complement strand
GCTGGAACTTTTATTTTAGTGAATGATAATAAAAATCAACTAGATAAGTAAATACACATGGTGATGTTATATGGTAAGGAGAAAAATGACCAGGGAAGAAAAATAACACAATTTCAGAGTAAGTTGAAATTTAAAATATAATGCACAGTTTGGATTGTGAAGGTATCAAGAAAAAAAATTTTTCCCACACTGGAAGTTGCCAGTGGAAAGGTGTTCTTATGAAAAGTGAAACGTCGGGTTTGTGACCCGCCTGGGCAGCGAGACCTCATCTCTCCAATCAATCAAAAAATCAGCCGGGCGTGGTAGCGCATGCCTGTAATTCCGGCTACTCGGAAGGCTGAGGCGGAAGGATCGCCGGAGCCCAGCAGGCGAGGCTGCGGTGGCCGGGAGCGGCCACTGCACTCCAGTCTGGGCGACCGGGTGAGACTCCAACTCAAAAAAAAAGAAAAGTGAAACATGAATGTTCTTAGGGGATCAGCAGTGTATCTCAATGTTTCTGTTTTTGTTTTTCTTAGCACGCTACTAAGGATCACCCTATAAAGGAAACTTTTTAAACAATTATTTTTCCTAACAACTCCCTCAGGGAAATTTTAATACCAAATAATATATGCTATATGATGTAAATCTGTTTGTGTATTATATGTACATCTCTGATTTATACAAATAAAAAGTAAGACTTTTTTTCGCCATAATTTCTACACCAAGAACCAATTTAGGTCCTCTTGGGAAAATGATTACTTCTGTTGATAATCCATTGATCAGAGAATGAACAAAGGAAACAGTACTTGGATTAGAGTAAGAATTGAAGAAATTGAAGGATATGATCAGTGAAGTATCATGGGACTATGTCTGAACTTGTATGCTGTTGTAATGATACTGGGTTTTACATTGAGGGACACAAATGTTCTCGCGTTAAAAAGAATAAGACAGCAATTTGAACAGCCTCACCAAAATGACACCTTTCTTGCCTGCCCTGTGTTGACACCTAAAATGATAGTTATCATTCCAAAAGAACAACCTTGTAGCTTCCACATAAATTCTTAAGGCCTAACAATCAAAGAAGTAGGACCAAGTCAATTTTATATATGAAAACTGGTATGATACGGGGCCTAGGTTCAGAATCAACATTTGATAATTTCCTGAAGAAGTTGAGGTGAGTTACCTGTTGCTGTTGTTGTTTCCCAACTCCTCCAGTGGTTGTTGCTGGCTTTTTAAAGTTAAAATTTAAAAATAATCCCCATAAATCTTAAATACTCAAATCAAGGGTCAAGAAAGAATATTTTTTCTAGAGTTGAAGAAGGATTATTTTAGGAACATTATTCTACCACATAAACATATACAACTTATTTCCTCATTTAGAAAATCATTATTACCGTTTGCAATTACTGCCATCACTTAAAAGAAATAAAAGAGAATATTGAAGCAAAATGAAGGAAGATTATTGTTGTCCTTTTATTCAAGCAGGATATTTATTCGACTTGGCCGTTATAACAAATACATCTCACATATATGTGTTTTAATATAGTAGCATGGTTATTACTTATTCAATTATAGTCCAATATAATTCAATGTTCAATGGGTAGCATTCTTCCTAGGTTGACCAAGCTTTCTACATTCTTTAGGACTAAGAGTTTCCCAGGATGCAAGGCTTTTAGTATAAAACTAGGAATGTCCCAGGCAAACAAAGACAGCTTGCCTTGTACTTATGTATACTGAAACTTACTCTACTAATGTATTCTGAAATTAGGACTTCTTTATTTAACTCCATGGTTTTCTAGTATTTGTGAGCCTTCTGCTGTGACTTCTGCAATTAACCAGTTGGTGAACAAATAGATAAAGCTTGGAATACTATGAAAGAGGTTTTATAAGGCAAGTCAGAAGTGATATACACCATATACTTCTACATTCAATTGGGCAGAAATCAACTTGGATCATCATTTGTACCACAAACATTGGAAAATGTAGTCCAAGTCTGTGAACTCAGATAAAAAACTAGCATGTATATTAATGAGCCAAATGCATGATTTAAAAATTCTCTCTTATTCAGAAATAAGAAGAAAACATTAGGAACATAAGAAAAGCAGTTCTTATAAAGGGGAAAAAGCAGAAGCCAGGATGCAGTTTTGAAAGGTTATGAGGTTAAAAAATAGAAGTAGCAAACATAAGCTATTCTTTCCAGATCATTTGTTATGGAAGAAAGAGACATATACCAGAAGATCTAGAAAAGAATACGACCAGAGTAAATGTGGCTTTTTGAGCTTGACATTTATGGGTTGCTATGAAGGAGCCAATGGAAGCAAGACAGATGAAAAGGCATGAAACACACAGAAAAATGGATTAAGCAAGTTACCAAAGTGATGGAATTTTGAGTACATATCAACAAATTCATCTTGGGAAACAAAAAAGAAACATCCATCTAGACAATGGAAGCAAGCAAGAATATTTGTAGACTCAATTCCTAGTGAAAGCATCACATTTCACTTCAATTGTCAACATAAAAGAAGAAGTTACTCAGGACACTCCATTAGTTTTCCTATGACAAATACATGATGCCAAATAAAACTTTAAGAAAGATATACAGAACTCAGATATTAGAGATTATCTTAAAACAATTAAAACAAGTTTTGATCATGATTTCTTTGATTTCTTGACTGTATACAACAGGAGACTGTACTAGAAATCTTAGATTCAAAAGAGAAAATTGGTTGTGATTTAGAATAGAATAAGAATAAATGGTTATAAAACAAATAAGGGTAACTCCTTTGGGTCCCCTCCCATTGTAGGAACTTTTCTGTCCTCACAATAAATCCTGCTTTCTCAAAAACCAACCAAACCAAACCAAACAAAACAAAAACAAAGAAAAGCAAACTCACAAGTGATTTTTGTTTTACAGAAGAAAAAATTTTTCAAATGTTCCTTTTAGGCTGAGAAAGAAGAGTCTTAGTAATGAACCAGCACTTTACATTTCAGGAGACAAAATATCTGAATATATACTTGACACGGAATTTTCCATGTCAGCACTCAGAGCAATGAATTAATTAAATTAAAAGTATTAATTTTTTTTTTAATTTTTTAAATTTTTTATTTTTTGAGTTGGAGTCTCAATCTGTCGGCCGGACTGGAGTGCAGTGGCTGCTTCCGGCCACCGGGGCCTCGATCTGCTGGGCTCTGGCGATCCTTCCGCCTCAGCCTTCCAAGTAGCCGGAACTCCAGGCGTGGGCTACCACGCCCGGCTGATTTTTTGATTTATTGTAGAGATGAGGTCTGGCTGCCCAGGCAGGTCTCGATCCCGCGGGCTCAGGCAATTCACTCACCTCAGCCTCTCAAAGGCGTGGGATTTTGGGCTGAGCCACTGAGCCCGGCTTGAAGTATTAATTATACTCCATCAAATTGAGGAAGTAGTGAGGTAGTAGTAGAAGGATAAATGCAAACATATCAGCTTGAAACATAGAATTTTGTAAACAAGCATTCTCTAGACAGCTGGTTTTTTATTAGCTGTCAAACTGGATCTAAATGTAAATTTTTGATATGAGTATGATATTGAATGTGGATATAGCTGTGTTTCTGAATTTCAGTTGTGAATAAATAAATGACATTTAAATATGTAGTAGAGGAAAAATAAATACTAAATATGATCTCAACTTAATCCATATAGGCATAAGGGATGAGGCATAAGACAACAAGGGAAGCATGTTAAAATACTTTTACATTATTGATAATGTTTACTAAATCAATATTTTACATGTGTCTTCTTTTCCAGTTCAATTTCTATCAATTTCCTTTAGGACACTCCTTGGTTTCAAATTACTCAAACATGGATATTAAATACATCAACATAATAATATTTTCAAAATTATTTCCAAGTCTACAGAAATACTGCAAAATGTCATAATAAATATCTCAGATAGGCTGAGATCCTTTCTTGTTACTAGCTTTGCTGAGAAGCTATTGCCAAAAATGATGACTAGAAAGTCAAGTGCTACTCTTAAATTATATTTTTATAATAGAAAGTAGACACTGATTGTTTTCTATTTATATATAAATTGAATAAGTTATCAAAAGAATGACATTTTGGTCATAATAATGACAGGAATAAAAATGTGTGTTACCCCACAGGTTTTAAAGAAAACTTGTGGAATACTTCAATGACACACACTTTAAAAATATATATACACATGCGCACAGCCAAACAACAAGGAGTTTATATTTAACTATGGAGTCATTAAGATGCATTTTCCAATTCATTTACACCTAAAAAATATAGAAAGTTAAGTAACTTGAGTATCTCTCTAAGTAGATAACAGATTTCAACTTTTAATGCACTAAAATCAAGTATTCAAAGAACTATCTAAGATTGTTGATACAATCATGCATGTACAACAAAACAGATATGACAGTAGTGAACTTGCAGAAATTGGATTGACTTCTTCAGTAAATCAGTGCAATTGCTGTACAATGTTGTTATACTATCTCTTAAAAAAAAAAATCCAAACTCTGAAAAGTCACCCTGAGTGAAGAGAAAACTGCTGCAAACTAAAATTAAATTAAATGATAAAATCTACTCTGTGTGATTTTTTTCCCGATGGTCACCAACAAGTGAATAAAAATGGAATCACTTATTGCATATAGTAATGCTCACCAATAAAGAGAGTGATCAAAATGTCAAAGATATTTTTTGGTTATATATTTTACTACTTGAAATATTTTTAAAATTACCAATGATTTTTAAAAAGGGATACAAGGAGACTTTGAAAGGCATTGGATATGTCTATTACTTGATTGTGTTGGTCATGAGTTTGTGCACATGTTGAAACTCATCAAATTGTACACATTAAGTAGGTGCAGTTCTTACATCATTACATCTCAAACTGTTTAAATAACTGAATATTTATGAACATCTACTGTATTACCCAGAGTTCTTCAAAGAAACAGAACAAATAAGATGCATATACGAATCTGTGTATACACAAATTATAAATAAATAAACAAACAAATAAATAAACAAATAAAAAAATCTGGAGACAGAATTTCCTCTTTCTCAGAGGAACTCATTCTGGCTTTTTGGCTGACTGGATGAGGCCTAGTCACATTATGGAACTAATAGGTGTTACTCAAAGTCTACTGATTTAAATGTTACTCTAACAAAAGTCTTTATATATTTATTTATTTATTTTAAAGATGTGGGATACAATTCAGGATTAGGTTTAAAAGTGGCCGTCATACAGGTAAAGTTGGGGCCTCCCTTTGGTCCCCACTTTGCCTGGTTTGAAATCATGTACGCTTGTTGATGTTCCCCCTCACCCACTCTGGCAGTGTCCCGGTACTCCCAATCCTTTTTTTATAATATTATGGCAAATGTTCAGGGTCTGCTTATGCATGAGAACATGTGGTACTCAGTTCTTTGTTTCTGTGATAAATCACTGAGTATTATAGACTCTAAATCCACCCAAGTTGCTGTGAAGTTCATAAGTTTGTCCTTATTTATGGCTATGCAATATTCCATGGTGTACATAAGTATCACCTTTTTATGCAATCCCATTTCTATAGACAGCATGGTTGATTCAATGTTTATACTATTGTGAATAGTGCTGCAATAAACATGTATGTGCATGTACATCTTTTTTGTAGAATAGTTTGAGTTTCTCTGGGTATACTACCAGTAGGCGGATTGCTGGGTCATATGGAAGATCAGTTTCTAATTCTTTAGAAATCACCACTTTTCTGAGGAGGTTGAACTAGTGTGCTTTCCCACCAGCATTGTAGAAGCATTCCTTTTTCTCTGCATCCTTGCCAGCATCTGTTATTTTTTGTTTTGTTAAAGATGGTCATTCTTTTTTTTTTTTTTTTTGAGTTGGAGTCTCACTCTGTCGCCCAGACTGGAGTGCAGTGGCCGCTCCCGGTCACCGCAGCCTCGACCTGCTGGGCTCCGGCGATCCTTCCGCCTCAGCCTTCTGAGTTGCCGGAATACAGGCGCGCGCTACCACGCCGGCTAATTTTTTGATTTTATTGTAGAGATGAGGTCTTGCCTGCCCAGGCGGGCCTCGAACCCGCAGGCTCAGGCAATCCACTCACCTCAACCTCCCAAAGGCGCAGGATTACAGGCTGAGCCACCGAGCCCGGCAAGATGGCCATTCTTAATGGAGTTAGGTGGTATCTCACTGTAGTTTTGATTCACATTTCTCTGATTAGTGAGGCTGAGCACTTTTTCATGTGTCTGCTGGCTGCCCATATATCTTCTTTTGAGAAGTGTCTATTCATGTCATTTGCCAATTTTTTAATGGGACCATTTTGTTTTTGTTTTTTTCCTTTTGGCACATTTGAATTCCATGTAGATCCTGGATGCTAGGCCTTTGTCAGATATATAGTTGGCAAATATATATTTTTTTCCATTCTGTGAGCTGTCTTCCTGCTCTCTTGATGGTTTCTTTTGCTTTGCAGAAGGTTTTCAGTTTAATGAGGTCCCACTTGTCTGTCTCATCTCTTATGGTAGGGACATCTGGGGTTTTGGTTTGGAATTGGTTTCCTATTCCAATTTCCATTAGGGTGTCTCCTGAGTTTTCTGATTCTTATCATTTGAGGTTTTATATTTAAGTCTTTGATCCATTTAGAGTTGATTTTTGTGTTTGGTGATAGATATGAGCCTGTCTTGTTTTAATATTCTGCATATGGTCAGCCAGTACTCCCAGCACCATTTACTGAACAGATTCTCCACTACCCAGTGGTTGTTGGTGAAGGCTTTATCAAAGATGAGTTGGTTGAGAAATTGAGCTTTTGCTTCAGGAATCTCTATCCTGTTCCATTGGTCCATATACCCGTTCTTATACCAAATTAAGGTGTTTTGATTATTGCATCCGTATAGTAAAATTTGAAGTCTGAAAGTGTGATATCTCTCACTTTGTTTCTTTTGTTGAGAATTATTTGGGCTATTCATGATCATTTATGTTTCCATATGAATTTTTGTATTTTTTTTCCATGTCTGAGAAAAATAATGTTTGTAATTTAATGGGTATTGCTTTGACTCTGTAAATTGCCTTGGGTAGGATGAAAACCTTAACCATGTTGATTCTTTCTATGCATGATCATGAAATATTTTTCCATTTGTTTGTGTCTTCTTGGATTTCTTTAAGGAGTGTTTTGAAGTCTTTGCTGTAAAGGAAGATGTCAAGGTATTTCATTTTTTTGTGTGTGGCTATTGTGAATAGAATTTTGCTTTTTATTTGGCTCTCTGCCTGTTTGCTATTGGTGTATAAGAATGTGACACTCTTTTACACATTTATTTTGTACCCCAAGACTTTGTCAAAGTCCTTTATCAGTTCAAGAAGGTTTTAGACAGATTCTCTTGGTTTTTTTGAGGCATAAGATCATATTGTCAGCAAAGAAGGAAAAAATTAACTTACTCTCTTCCTATTTGGATACCACTAATTTCATTATCTTGTCTAATTGTTATAGCTAAGACTACCAACAAATGTTGAACAGGTTGGGTAAAAGTGGGCAGCCTTGTCTTATTCTGGTTTTCAGGAGATATGATTTCAGCTTTTGTCGATTTAGCAATATGCTGGCTATGGGTGTATCGTAGACACTGCTTATTATTTTGAGGTGTGTTCCTTCTAAGCCTCGGTGTTCAAAGGTTTTTATAAAGAAGGGATGCTGGATTTTATCTAAAGCTTTTTCTGCAACAAAATGTATAATCACGTGGTTCTTGTTTTTTGCATCTGTTGATGTATTTAATTACATTTATGGACTTGCTGATGTTGCACCAGCCCTACATTTCAGGGATGAAGCTGACTTGGTCATGGTGGATGATTTTTGAGGTGTGTTTTGGATCCAATTTACTAGAATCTTGTTGAGAATTTTGCATCTATGTTCATCAAGGATACTGGGCTGTAATACTCGTTTTTGTTTGACCTTTACCCATTTTGTATATCAGTGTTACGTTAGCTCGGTAATATGACTTAGGGAGAATTCTGTTTATCTCAATCGCCTAAAATACTTTCATTAAGATTGATATCAGGTCCAGAATTCTGCTGGAAAGTGCTCTGATCCAGGGCTTTATTTTGTAGATAATTTTCTGATGATAAAGTCATGTTCCTGGGTTGTTATTTGTCTATTTAGTGTCTCAATGCATTCTGTTTCAAACTTGGGTGGTAATGTGATGTCAGAATATCTTCCATTTCATTAAGGTTATCAAGTGTGTTTCCATACATGTATGCATAGTAATCTCTGAAAATCTTGTATTTCTTCAGGATCAATTGTGATTTGATCTTTTTCATTTCTGATTATGTTTACTTGGTCTTCTCTCTGTATCTTGGTCATTCTGGCTAGGGGTTCATCAATCTTGCTATTCTTTTTTTTTTTTTTCTTTTTCTTTTTTCTTTTTTTGAGTTGGAATCTCCCTCTTTTGCCCAGGCTGGAGTGCAGTGGCAAGCTCATGGTCACCCCAGCATCAACCTACTGAGCTCAGGTGATCCTTCTGCCTCAGTCTTCCAAGTAGCTGGAAATACAGGTGTGTACTACCATGCCCAGCTATTTTTAAATTTTATTTTATAGTAGAGATAAGGTCTCACCAAGTTGATTGACTCAGGCAATCCCCTCACCTCAGTCTCCCAAAATGCTGAGATTACAGGCTTGAGCCACCGTGCCCAGACTTGTTATCCTTTCAAAAACCAGATTTTGTTTGTTGATTTTTTCCTATATTTTTGTTCTTTGTCCCATATTTGGGTTTTTACTCTGGTGATTTGGGTAATTCTGTTTAAGTTAGAGTTTCGGTGGCCTTTCATTTCCTGATCCCTATGGTGATTTCTTAGGCTGTTAACTTGTGATCTTTTCATTTTCTTGATGTGTGTTCATAGAGATACAAATTCCCTTCTTTGAACTGTTTTCAAGGCATCCCAGAGGTTTTAGTAACATGTTTCCTTGTTTTTATTTGCTTCCAAGAAACTTTTAACTTCTGTCTTGATTTCTGTGTTGACCCAGGAATTTTTCAGCATCATGTTGTTTGGTGTTCATGTCTTTGTGGGTTTTGGGAGAATTTTGTTGGTGTTGATATTTATTTTTATTTCACTGTGGCCTGAAAGGATGCATGGAAGTATTTAATATTAGGAAATGTGTTTATGCTTGATTTATAGTTGAATATGTGATTGATCTTAGAGTATAGTCCATGTGATGATGAGTAGAATGTATATTCTGTGGTTATTGAGTGGAGTATTCTCTAGATATCCACTAGATCTACTTGGTCAAGTGTCAAGTTGAAATTCTGTGTCTCTTTGTTGATTATTTGCCTCGATAATCTATCTAGGTTGTTAGCAGGGTATTTAAGTCCCCAGCTATAATAGTTTTAGAATCAATATCTTTTTTTCATTTACTTTTAGTTGCTTTATAAATGTTGGTCCTCTTGTGTTAGATGCATATACGTTTAAGATGGATATCTCTTGTTGATGGATTGAACATTTTGTCATTATATAGTGTCCTTCCATATCTTTTTCAATTTTTGATAGCTTAAAGGTTGTTTTGTCTGATTTTAAGATAGCAAGTCCTGCCTTCTTTTGTTATCCATTCACCTGGAAATTCATTTTCTATCCTTCAACTTTAAGTCTGTGTGGGCCCTTGTGGTGAGATGAGTTTCCTGGATGCAGTAAATTATTGGTTCATGATTTGTATTTTTTTGTTGTTTTGTTGTTTTGTTGTTTTTTTAGTTGGGGTCTCAATCTGTCACCCTGACTGGAGGACAGTGGCACACTCATGGCCAACCCAGCATCAACCTGCTGGGCTCCAGCGATCCTTCCACCTCAGCCTTCCAAGTAGCCAGAACTGCAGGCACCCACTACCATGTCTGGCTAATTTTTGATTTATTGTAGAGATGAGGTCATACCAAGTTTCCAGGACTGTTCTCAAACCTGTGGGCTCAGGTAATCCACTCACTTCAGCCTCCTAAAGTGCTGGAATTACAGGCTGAACTACTGAGCCCAGCCTGTTTTGTTTCTTTGTTTTGTTTTGTTTTAAATCCAGTTATCCAGTTTATCATTCTGTGTCTTTTCGGTGGTGTACTTAGTCCATCCACATTCAGGCTGATTATTGAAATGTGAGTGTCTACAACCATCATGAGGTTATTCTAAAGTTTTTTTTTTATTTGTTTGCTTTATTTCTTTTAATGTTGGGGCTAATGTGTGTGTGTGTTTTCAAGTTTGCCGTCGCAGCGTATTCTCCATAGATTCGGTGCTCTCCTGTTCTCGTGGGAAGTGCATGGACGTTTCTTTCTTTTTTTTCTTTTGTACTTAATTCCTTTTTAGTCATCTCCTGTGGAGCTGCTTGGAAGCTGAATAATCTTCTTAGGGATTGGGTGTCTGGGAAGGATTTTAATTTTCCATCACTCACTCAGCAGAGCTTGGCTGAGTAGAAAATTCTTGGTGGAAATTGTCTTTGAGGACATGGAAATGAGATGACAGTTCCTTCTAGCTTTAGTGTTTCTGTCATTAGATCTGCTGCTATTCTGGTTGGTCTTCCCCAGGAGTCTGATCTTTCTCTCTTGCTGCCTTTAGGACTTTATTTTGTACTTTCTCTGTGTAGGTAAATTACTATGTCTAGGGATTGAACTTCTCATGTGATGTCTTATAGGGATTCTCTGCATCTTTTGTGTTTGGATGGTCACATCTCTGATGAGATGGGGAAAGTTTTCTTAGATAACCTCTTGGAATACTTTCTCCAATGTGTTCTCCATTTTCCTTTCTTCTTCTGGGATAGCAATCAGGCATAAGTTCAGCCTCTTGATACAATCACACATCTCGGAGATTTTGTTCCTTCTTTCTGAGTTTTCTTTCTATGTTTTTTACAGATCAGGTTAATTCCATGCTTTGGACTTTAAATTCTGAGATTCTTTCTTCTGTCTGATTAATTCTGCTTTCATGCTTGCCATTTATTTCCTAGCTGAAGTTTTTTATGAACAAAGTCTCTGTTAAAAGTTATTCAGTGTTGCATCTTATCTTTCTTGAGTCTTATTCACCCTTTCCATCCATTCCATAATCTCTGTTGTATTCTAGGACCAGTTGTTGGTTACTTTCATTGTTTGAGCTCTGAGGTCTAATTTTTCAGGCTTTTTCTCTGTGGTACACTGGAATTTACCTATGTTCTTCTACTTTTTTTCCCTCATTTGTGACAGATCTCTTTATGTTCGATTTAGTTCCAATATTCAGTGGCAGTGGGAGAGGGTTTTGCCTCTGATGTTTGCTCAGCCTTCTATTCCTCCCTGATCATGGCTCTGAATTTGTTCTATGTTGAAAGAGTATTGTGGGTGTGTAACTTTGTTGTCTCTTATAGTTTTGAGAGTCAAATAAGTTGGAGGATGAGGATCTAGTATTGAAAAACTACCTGCAAATCACAATGTTCACCAACTGGGATGTGGGTTCTCTGAGACCCACTTCCCACCGCTACTCTATATGATGATGCAACAGGTACATGTGTCTACACCCTGAGTCCAAGACCTAGTAATACCAATGAGGAGAACAGAGAAAAGTAGAATGAAATAAGAGGGACAAAACTTTAAACAAATTAAACAAAAAATAAAAACAAGAGCAGAAATCAAAACAGAGAACAATTGCACACACACACACACACACACACACACACACACACACACACTCCAAAACAAGCTGGAAAAAACTCACCTCTGATCTCTTTGGGGATCTTCTTTATTCTTTTTTTTTTTTGAGTTGGAGTCTCACTCTGTCGCCCAGACTGGAGTGCAGTGGCCGCTTCCGGCCGCCAGAGCCTCGACCTGCTGGGCTCTGGTGATCCTTCCGCTTCAGCCTTCCTAGTAGCCGGAATTACAGGTATGTGCTACCACACCCAGCTGATTTTTTGATTTATTGTATAGATGAGGTCTCGCTGCCCAGGCGGGTCTCGAACCCATGGGCTCAGGCAATCCACTCACCTCAGCCTCCCAAAGGCACGGGATTACAGGCTGAGTCACTGAACCCGGCTCTTCCTTATTCTTTTCTAGTCACACTCTTTGTCCCATGGCTGAATCAGGGTAGGGGGTGAGGTGCCTGAGACTCAGCACTCCTCCTGTCCCTCTGGAGTACGTGCTTAAGGATATTTCCTCTGGGTCACAATCCCTGAGTAGTTAATCCTCCAGTCATAGAGATCGTGTCTGTTGCTCCATGGTGAGCAGGCCAGAGCACTACCCTGCTCAGTTTTCAAGATGGTGGCAGTGTGCCTGATTCATCTTCTCCAGTGGGACTTTGCCTCAGACTCCCTCCCTGTGCTTCCTCCACAGCCCTTGCTGTCAGTGTCTGGCCAGGCACCATGGTGGTGAGGCAGGCCTGGAGTTGACAGTCACTCCTGGCAGCTTCTTCCTAGGAAGGGCTTTGCTAATTTTTAAAAAAATGACTCTTAGCTGCTGAGCCCCAGGAAGCACTAGGCTCCAAGCAGAGTAGCTGCAGCACCAGCCACCTCACCAGAAGATCCCTGGCCACTTGCTCCCAAATCCCCACTCAGTCAGCCACTTACGCACCCACTTACTCAAGCCACTTACCGACTTGCTCACAGTCAGGTGTGCCAAATTGTCCAATACACTCTCTCACTCACACTGGAACACATATAGGCTGACTGACTGCGTTGCCGTCTTCCTCCCTAAAAAAATATTTTCATAGTAACATTCAGCCTTGTATTTACATATATCTGGTTACTGTGGTCTAGCCATTTTTATATGTAAAACTAACCATCACGATCACTAAGCAAAACTATGGCTATTTATGTTTAGTAAAAATATTTTCATCGTTTTTGGTGGTTACTCAACAATGAGGCAAATAATGGTAGAATATTAACTTCCTAACTAATTTTAAATGGTACTTTAAATTAACCAGTAATACAGAGAAATAATATTGGTTTTACAGATACATTAGAACTTCATTTTTAATATTATTTTTTACGTTAATTTATTCTACTTTTTATAGTCAGCTAAGTATAATCATCATCATCATTAGTAAACATTTGTTTATATTTGGTAGAATATATAGAAATAGACTTATAATCAAATAATGTTTACTATAACTTTAGCATTTGCTTGCATCATTTATTACCTTTATTTCTAACAGATTCTACAGTTAAGATTTTTTTCCACAAATGTATATGTGATAATTGTGGATTAAAACACTTGCATATCTTCCTCATACAAACTTTGAATGACTGATTCATAAATTAGAGAGAATGATATATTAGGCATTTTATATTATTTACAAATATTATTAAGCAATGACATATATCATAATTTTATTCAAAGGTTTTGTGATAATAATAGTTTTTCTATTTTTTCTATGAATATCAACGTTAACATGACAGTGGTAATTTGATTAGAGAGATAATTTAAAGTTTGTCATTTTTGTAACACTGGAATTATTATATATATAATACATATTATATATATACATATACAGATAATTTCACTAACATTTACAAAATTGTATCTTTTAATGAACTATTAAATAGTTAAGAGACTAAGAAAAGGTAAAATTATTTTATTGTAACTATGAATGTTAATGGCCAATGGAATGTCCCTATTGAAACAAGCCTTTTTCCAATGTTACACTAAATAATGTAAAATTTAGTATAATCCTAGCTAGGCACCAAATACCTTAAACCTTCTGGATAAGTGAGTTTGCACATTAAGCATTTCTGCTAAAAGCGGGTTTACAATTTAACTTTAAGCAACAGATGATTGACTGTAAGTTAGATTTCAACATTATAAATAAAAGTATACAACCAGAATTTAAAAATGTAAATAAATAATTTTACTTTAGTCTCTTTTTTTTTGAGTCGGAGTCTCACTCGGTCGCCCAGCCTGGATTGCAGTGGCCGCTCCCAGCCACCGCAGCCTCGACCTGCTGGGCTCCGGAGAGCCTTCAGCCTCAGCCTTCCGAGTAGCCGGAATTACAGGCATGCGCCACCACGCCCGGCTGATTTTTTTATTTATTGTAGAGATGAGGTCTCGCTGCCTAGGCAGGTCTCGAACCCACGGGCTCAGGCAATCCACTCACCTCAGCCTCCCAAAGGCGCGGGATTACAGGCTGAGTCACCGAGCCCGGCTTTAGTCTGTTTTTAATTGACAAATAATTGTGCGTCTTTACAGGGTGCAGTGTAATGTTTCAATACATGTATACATTGTGTTATGGTCAAATCAGGGTAGTTAGTGTATTTGTCACAACAAACATTTGTCACTTCTTTGTGGTGGGAACATGCAAAATCCCCCTTTTTAAAGCTATTTTGAGATATATATTATTGTTAGTTCGAGTCTCCTTACTGTGCAATAGTACACCAGAGCATGGTATGAACACATATTTTAATTGTTTATTGATTTTTATTTTGCAGTATTTGGCAATCTATATGACTGATTTTTATTCATGTAGCTTTAGACAGAACTTGTGAAGTATGTTACTATCCCATATATTGGTAAATATGTGGATTTGGGGAGGGGAAGATTATTTTATATCTCAGAATCTTTGTTAACACATACTTAGCCATATGTTGCGTTATTTCAAAGAATATTAAGTTCTTGTCATGTGCACACCTTGAATCTCTAGCACAATGCTAGATAGTTAATGAATGATTGTTAAACTGACTCATTTTACTGACTAACAATGAATGAATTGGATAGATGGTGGATGGATGGATGGATGGATGGATAGATGGATGGATGGATGGATGGATGGATGGGTAGATGGATGATAGTATACTGATTCTACTTTCTTAAATAGTGGACATTTAGATCATGATTAACATCTGTCACTTTGATAAGCAACATCTTCTGTTGATTTCACAGATTCAAGTAGCTAATTCTCAGATTGGTCCTCTTCATTCATTTATGTTGCCGTATTATTACCAACTGCCATCTTTAGTTAATTGACACTTACAATATTAGTGTTATTACCAGTGTTTTTAATTTCTTCCCATCACCTGTGAATACTTATAGCTTTCCTGTTACTTCTCAGTAATTTCTCCATATATGTTTTGCCATTGAGTTCTTGCTTTCTAGCTCTTTTCATAACTCTTACTCTTTCCTGCTATCTGCATACCCCACGAAATTGCTCTTGCAGTTCTTGATTTAGTCACTTCTCCTCCCTGAACTCTGCTTCTTTGACCCTCTCCTGCAGCTATGGGCGTTTGCAATAAAATGATTTATTCTCTGTGTTCTCTGCTACAGTGCTTTCTGACTATAGTTTTGGTACAATTTAAGTACCTGACTAAAACAAAACTGTGGTTCAGATAGAAAATAAGTAATCTAGCAGGGAAGACATCTACCCCACACAACAAAAAACCTCTCTTTCTTTTCCTTCATTCATTTCCTTTAATGGTCCCATCGAAACAACTTCTCCCATCTCAGCAATTTCACACCTGCAGTAGTTCATGTAGTGAAAGGAACCCAGGATTTACCTGTGTGTACCTGTATGTGTGGCTTCTACCTTCACCCTTTCATTGCTTGTGTTTTATTAACAACATTTAGACACATTTGAACTTTGATATAAGTTAATTTTTTTAAGAAATGAAGTAAAAATATGTGTGTGGCTCTATGTTATCTATGTCGGGGAAGAAAAAACATGCACTATGTAATACTTTTATAATTGTTTAATTTTCTATTGTATCAAATAAACTATTAATATTCTTCTCCTTTAAAATTACCAATTCTGTGAAATAATATTACAATCGACATATTTAGCTGGTATTAATAAAATAATATTTACTATATAATCAATGCAATTATAAATCCCATTTATTAATAACCAAATTTGTAGATTTCATTCTAAATATATGCTAGCCAATGTCCTAATCAATTATAATAATTGCATCTTTTAATCCCTGTATAATCATATAACATTAAAATCTTTCCTCTTGCTATACATGTAAGTAAACTGCCGTGGAGGAAAAAATGACTTGCCCAAGTTCATATAAGTATTCAAGGTAGGTAATAGAAAAGAATTCTCAGAGTCCACCTTCAGACCACTCAGTCTTAAGCTATGTGAAACAGAAATCCTCTTGTTCAAAGAAATGGGAAAAAAAGGTAACCATTATATTTGTCTGTCAATCCTAGATGGAAATTTAATGCATGCAGATCAGTTAGAAATCTGAAAAAGGTTTAGACTGCCTTGCTTGAATGACAACTGGGTTGATAATTAGTAGGCAGATGACTTAGAAGCACATGGTAACTCACTTAAAAAATCCACCATACTTTGTGAACTGAATCATCAACTTGCCAAGAATGCAGTACATGTATTATGCTGCTGCTAAACCTGAGAAGAGTACATAAATTATTCAGGGTGGGGAGAGACTTTAATTTTTTTTTTTTTACAATGCAAAAGAGATGGTTCACAGAATAGAAGTGATCAGAATGTATTAATGTATTCCTTTATTTAAGGTGAATAATTTATTTCATTCTCCCTGGTAGGATGAAGCACAGACATTAGATTAAAACTAACAAATCTACATTTATTTCCTAAAGTTAGGGTGTGTCTAAAAATAAAAACTATGATGTTCTATGTCACAAAGAATAATTTGCTAATTAAAATAATATCTAAGGTTTAATGATTTTTAAAATTTTCTGTTAATAATGAATAAACTGGTGAAAAAATAAGATGCATATTCCTCCTTTTGGATGTTTTCATATATATAAGATAAAATCAGCTTTGCTTTATTTATCCCACTTGCTCCCTTTACAATCCCTGATTTGGAACAGTTCACTTGCAAGAGTATAACAATGCATGTTGTGTGTGTGTGTGTGTGTGTGTGTGTGTGTGTGTGTGTGTGTGTGTGAAAAGAATGCCAGCATAGTTACTGAAACTTCTTTACAAGCCATTGAACAAATGTAAATTGAGTATGTACTATGTGCCCTTTACTACCTTACTTGCTGGAGCTACAACAATGAATAAGTCCCCAAATTCACTTTTCCCACTAAAAAGATAGCTGAGAAGCCTAAATAAAACAGAAGCATAAATAATTATTCAAGCTCTGACAGTTACATATGCTGCTCAGATAATTAAACTAATGATAAAGTAGTGAGTGTGGATTGATCATTTCTAACGAAATGCTATTTACGGCTGGGGATTCCTTAAATTTGAGCTAGCCTTGCAACTTGCTTTAACCAAGAGACTGAAGTAGAACTTATGGTGTGCTGTCTCTGGGCTACTCCCAAACCTTGGTGTTTTTCTTCTTTTTCTTGAACTTCCATCCATCTACAAATGAGTTGTATGGAGTAGCATGCAAAAAGATGAGATGTCACATGGAGGATGTGAATAAACCCAGTAGACTTAGACAAGAACATTCTAAATTAGCTGACAGAGGATCCACAAATATATAAAACAGTACAATTTAGATCAGTAGAACTGCATATCTGACCCAAAGTTGACTGCAAACATGGGAGTGAGCCTAGCCAAGATCAGAAATTAGGTCCAGCTAACTCACACCTTTGTGAGCAATAATGCATACTTAATGTTTATCTACCTCACCAACACATGCATACATGTGTACATACACAGATTTATAAATTATGTGTCATATAATCCTTAATATTTGCAGGCTTTGTTTCCCAGAGATATCTTGTCTGCTAAAGAACAACAATTTTCCCATAGCCTGTAATCAGAAGCTGCAATCTGTGTGAATGAGGCAGTTACCTCCCTCTAAAAAAACATAATACATGAAAAAGTCTACCATTACTCATAGGTGTTTTTGTAAGTCATACATCCAGGTACTGTGTACCTGAGAAACTCATCTTAAAGAGGAAAGATTACTTTTAGAAATAAAGAAGATTTGGGCCAGAACATATATAACCCTTTAGCAAGTCAGGTTCCTGGGCATAGTAGCGATAGTTCAGATCTTTTCCTTTTTTTGGGAATTTCTCCGCTTGGGTTGTTCTTATTTAGTGCTGTTCAAATAGCTACTGTGATACATTTTATGCATGTCTCCTAACCATTTCCAATGTGAAAATAAACTCTACCCATTTCACACTCTCCTGTGAAATTTAGATATTACACTATTAGCACAAACACGCTGAATCTTAGGAGATTATGCCTGCATTTGTCACGCATGCTACAATTTATCAGGTATGTTCTGAAGTGCTTACTTGGATTAAGAATATCCCGGTTCACCTCCACACCCTCATTCAATTAACTACAATACAACACTGCATTTTAGGATAGATGATATCAGAATTGCCTCCCCAATTAATAGCATATGTCCTAATTAACCACATTATAGCCTGTAATTTTCTGATCACTGATATGACATAATTTTCTTGTTAAACAAAATAGCAACTGCCATGATTTTTTTGTTAGAATGACTTCTTTGATTATTATCTTTTTAATTAGTATAAACATTTTATATTTTTAGGATGTATAACACGATGTTTTGAGATACACACACACACATACACACACACACACACACACACACACACACACATTGTGGAATGGCTAAATCAAGCTAATTAATATATGCAATAACTTACTTATCTTTCTTCCCTGCTAAGAGCACTTAACAATCTACTTTCTTAGCGTGTTTCAAGTATACAATGCATTGTTATTGACTACAGTCACGATGCTATGCAATAGATCTTTTGAACTTATTCCTCTTGTCTAATTTCCAAAGCTTCTCAATTTCCAAAGATTATCTCTTGAAACTCCATTGTTATATGTTAATTTGAGTTGGCTAGCTCATATATCAATGGCCAGTTCACCAGAAATTTACATATCAATTTGTCTATTACATATGAGGAACACACAATGAAAACAATATAAACTTTTTAATAAGTGATGTTAGGAAAAGTAGCTATCAATATGGAAAAAATAATTTTTTAAAAAACTGGATCTTTCTCTTGAATTGAGGAACAAAAATCAATACAATAAAGACTTAAACAAAATACCTGAGACTGTAAATCTCCTAAAAGATAACACAGGGGAAAGCTCCTTGACATTGGTCTAGGCAATTATAATCTGAATTTGACACCAAAAACACAGGAAGCAAAAGCAAAAGTAAACAAGTAGTACTACATCAAAATATCTAAACGAGTTATTGAATCCATGTCTTTCTAATATAGTAACTGCAGTGAGATCATGAAGGGTGCTTGTCTTGTTTACCAAAATTTCCTGTGCACTGAACAGTTAAGTCAAAGCTTGCCAAAGCAATGGCTAATACATTGCAATTGTTCTTCCAAAAGTACCTGAAATCCATTAATTTGTTACTCATAGGTGTAATGCTTGTTATGTGCATATCTAAGTGTATATTTTGATGAAAAGTACTCTCTTGGAGATTGGGCATTTTATTCTTATTTCGACATCATACCAAGGTTTCTGACTTACTTATTTTTTTGCCTGTGTTTTGCACACTTGAAAAGCAAGAATACATTAGAGAATGATTGTCAAATTTCATGCCTGCTTATCAGCAGCACTCCAGGTGCTTTAAGTGAAGGAGAGAAGAAACACCCAAAAGAATAAAATCAGTGAATTTTTTCATTTACTACCTCTAGCAGCAGTCAAATCAATTGTTTCCAAGAGGCAAAACAGTATGCTAATTAAACCTTTAATTCTGGATTATAAAACCTTTTATTCAGGATTATTTTATTCAGGATTGTGATTCTTTTATTGAGGATTCACAGTTAAGTGGTCATTTTTCAACTTTCTGTAGCATTATTTTAACCCTTTCTAGTTAAAATTTTTTTAAAACATCACAGACAAACTAAACCCTGCTATTATTTATAGAAGGTTTATTCTAGGTATTAGAAGAAGCAGTTTACATGAATATTTAATTCTAAATATAAAAAAATAGAGAAAATGATATTAAGTCCCAAAATATATTTATTGAGCACCTATTAAGGTCAGCCAGTGTACCAGGAGATGGGTCATAGCAAATAAAAAATTAGATTAAAAAAAATCCTTGCTCTCTTGAAGTTTGCATGGAAAATCGAAAGGATCAAAATGAATAAATGTATTGATTGTTACATTAAAAAAGAATGAGGACTTATATTATTATGATAATTGGTCAAGGTCTGCTTATGAGTGAGAACATGTGGTACTCAGTTCTTTGTTTCTGTGATAGATCACTCAGCTGCAGGGGGTGGTTGTTTCTGTGATAGATCACTCAACTGCAGGGGGTGGTGGCGGCTGCCAATTGGTAGTAGTGGGAAACTGCCCTGCAGGGAGGAGGGAGGCACACCTCATCAACAAGGCTGCCTGCATAATGAACATTTGTATACCTCACCCTGAACTGTACCCCACATCTTTAAAATAAAAAATTTTAAAAAGCAGCAAAATATTCCTTATGAATTGTTTGCCAGTCACCTCACAGAGTTCTTCAAGTAATAATCCCCTTTTACATATTCACAGTTTTAAGCAATAATGAAAATAAAGGGTTTATTCTCTAGTGAAAGAAAATATATTATTAAAATCTGATACAAAAATCCCCCACAAATCTTCATTTAGTCCTAACCATGAAGTTGTATTAATGAGGATAACTTTAATATATAATTTTTATATGAAATGTGAATTGATGTTGGCAGTATTTTTTTTCCTAAGGATATCACTTCTGTATGCACATGTCTATCTATCCATGGTTTGGACTGTTAATTTTGATGACTTCACTATTATATAGTTACCATTTATTTCCTGTTCATCTAATAAGCAATCTATTGGTAGCCCTTTTAAAACCAAGTAAATATCCTACTCCATGACAATATTTCCCTTGGGAATTTAGCATGCATTTTTTATTCTTGCTTACTTCTATTTGTATTATGATGGCTGTGAAATGACATGTGAAATGACAAGTTTCCAACTTCAGCCCTCACTCCACATTTACCATTCAGCCCTGGACGTTCCACTACAGCAGAAACCCTCTCTTCTACCTCTATCATATATCATCTCTCTATCATCTATCTACCTATCTATCTATCTAATGTCTACCTATAATTGATATTCTTATTTTTTCCAATGTTTTATAAATTGCTACCGTACTTATAGTTATTTTGGCATTCAAATTGTATCATATTTGATCATTGTAAACTTCTTTTACCTGGCTCCTGTGTTATTATAACATATGCCCATTGTTTTCTTGAGAGTTCTCTTACAATTAGCATAACAATGTATTCCAATGTTTATATTGTACCTAGTTTAGTGGGAAATGGTATTAGAAACCAAGATGTGCTCATTAATAATTTAGCATTTTTGCTTCTGGGTCCTTTCAGCCAATAAAAGTAGAGAGAAAATACATATGTATGTATAATACATATGTATTATATTCATATTAGTGTGTGTGTATGTGCTTGCAAGGTAAGACCATTAAGTTCGTGAACCTGCCACCTGCAGCACTGTACAAACAACTCAATAAGGTTCCATAACTTTTGTATATCAGTGTCTCACAGCTGTGTTCGTGTTGACATGTGGTAGTATCTCGCTGAGTGATTTTGTTCATTATTGTTGTTGGTGATTTTGTGTGCTGTTTGATTTAGAGCAATGAAAAAAACATTAAATTTCTTGTTAAACCTGACAAAAGTGGAAGTGAAATCAGGAACATGCTAGGCCAAGTTTATGGGGATAAGGACATGAAGGAAACAACAGTGTACAAATGGATTAGATGCTTTTCTGAAGGGAGAGAAAGTGTCACCGATGAAGAGAGATCAGGGAGGCCAGTAAGAAGCAGAACTGATGGAAATATTATAAAAATTTGTTGAACTGTGCATCAATATCTTAAGAAACATAGAAACATAGATTAAATAATTATCAATAGAAAATCAATTAGGAAAATCTTAACTGAAAATCTTGGCATGATTAAGGTGTGTGTAAAAATGGTCCTGAAGAAGTTCACTGAATAACAAAAGCAAAAGAGAATTGAAGTTTGTCAAGACTTTTTGGAAGGCAAGACCGTGTTTTGGGCTGTGTTATCACTGGTGATGAAACATGGGTGTTCCAATATGACCCTGAAACAAAGCATCAACGTGTACAATGGAAGTCAGCCAATTCGCCACAACCAAAAAAATTCTGTCAGTCCAAATCAAGAGTCCAAATGATGTTACTAATATTTTTTTGACATTAGAGGAATGATTCATTATGAATTTGTACCAATTGAACAATTAGTTAACCAAATTTACTCTTTGGAAATGCTGAATAGGGTGTGTTAAAAAATTAGACAAAAAATTAAACTTCTCACCAACAACTCATGGCTCTTGTATCACAACAATGTACCAGCTCACACAGCACTGGGTGTGAAAGAGTTTTTAACCAGTAAACAAATAACTGTATGGAACAATCTCCCTATTCACCTGATCTGGTTCGCAATGATTATTTTCTTTACCTGAAGATAAAGAAAATATTGAAAGGAAAACATTTTGATGACATTCAGAACATCAAGGGTAATACAATGACAGTTCTGATGGTCTTTCCAGACAAAGAGTTCCAAAATTGCTTTGACAGGTAGACTAGTCTGACATCAGTTCATAGCTTCCCAATGGGAGTACATCGAAGATGACTGTAGTGATATTCAGCAATGAGGTATGTAACACTTTTTCTTGGTTGAGTTCATGAACTTATCAGAATATATATATAAATATAATTTTTTTTCAAAGTGAAAAACTTAGCTCCAGATAACATTATCACCTTTTCTTTTTCTTTCTTTCTTCTTTTTTGAGTTGGTATCTCACTCTGGTGCCCAGGCTGGAGTGCAGGGGCACATTCCCAGTCACTGCAACCTCGCTCTACTGGGCTCTGATGATCCTTCCACCTCAGTCTTCCAAGTAGCTGGAACTACAGGCATGCACTACCACGCCCAGCTCATTTTTTTTTTTTTTGATGTATTGTAGAGACGAGGTCTCCCCAAGTTGCTCGCGTGGGTCTCAAACCCTTGGACTCAGGCAATCCACTCACCTCGACCTCCCAAAGTGCTGGGATTATAGGCTGAGCCACTGACCCCTACTCTCCTTTTCTTTTTCATGCAATTCTATAATACAACTAAAAAATAGTTTCAGATTTGCTTGTCCATCCACTACAAAAATAAAACTATTATAAGGAGTTGAGGATCTGTTTGCAATCTCCCCACTACCAACCCACATACATCCACAAAGAGGCATATATCAATAAATATTCTAAATATAGTATGGATTAATTTTTTTTATTGTTGTTTTTGTTTCTGGATTGTTATGTTATTTTCTTGAAATAGATTTGAATCACTTATTCCAGTCTGCTTTCAGTTTTAGGTTTTTTTTTTTTCCTTTGCTTCCCATTCTTGTTCATTTGATCTGATGTTCTGAAAATCTAGAATATTAGCATTCTTTCAAAAGCCAAAGCTACACAAAGTGGAATTTTCAAAGAGTTGATATTTTCTCCCTAATCGCTTCCTCTTGTCCTTTTCTTTGTCCCATTGCAATTGTTTTATGGTTTATCCATTTTTATGTCCTTTTTGTAAATATAAGTAGATGAAAAATTTTTTTTGTACTTTGCTCTTATTCACTTAGTGTTTCCTGGAAATCACTCCTTATCTGTTTATAGAGATATTTCTCTTTATTTATTTTACTGCTAAATAGTACTTCATTTTGTGTATGCATCAATGTTAATTTAGTCAATATCTTATGTTTGAACATTTAGATTGTTTCCAATATTTTGCAATCATTCTTAATGTTGCAATAAGCTCATTTATATGTTGTCATACTTTAAGAGAATTATCTTCACAGTAAACTTCTAAAGTGAACTTCTGTATTTAAGAGTAAAACATGTAATTCTTTAGGTATTGTCAAGATGTTAAAAAAAGAAGACTGAGAATTGGCCACTGTGTTTAGAAATCTAGAGGTCACTGATAACATAGGCAAAGGCAGTTTCTATAGAATGCTCAGGATAAAAGCCTGATTAAATATGTTTAAAAGAAATTGCTGACACAGACATATAGATAACCTCTTTAAGTCATTTTGCTATGAAGGGGAACAGAATAAAGAAACAATTGCAAGACAGAAATTGGGTTAAATTAAGGGAGAGTTTTTTTTTTTATGTTAGAAGAGAGAACATTAATAAGTTAGGAGAAGGGATATTATGTGATAGTTCTTTCCCTAATAGTATAATAGAATTCTAGAATAATCTTTTTTGCTTGGTTTCTGAATTGTTATACTCTATTTTATGAGAATATATTTTAAAGTTTTAGTCCTATATAAAAGCCCAAAGGTTTACAAGAACCATTCACCATGGCAGCTTCTAAATTACAATTGCCCTATTCCCAGCAGTTTTTAGACACTTAGTCACAACTTTCAAAACTGACAATCAGATGAAAAGAAAAATTTGCAGTAAATACTAGTCTCATGTCTCTTTACCTCTTTACTTTCCAAGATCTTACACCACAAAACTTCTTGGACTTGGATGTATCTGATGACTTCCAACAGGTAATTTTTATTATTATCATTATTCTTATGTGAGCTCAGGTTTTCTAATTTTTCTCAGGAGGAAGATTGAGAACAAATATCCAGTCTTTCATTGCTAATATTTTACTTTCTTGTAAAAATATCTTGTGAAATATTTTACACAGAAATAATACAGCAAAACATGTATGTAAAAAGCCATCTACCATCTGTTTTCACAGTATCTTAAAACTTTACTAGATTTTCCTGAAAGATTTTTATGGAATAATATATCACATAATATTGAAGTCCCCTTCATGATCCCAATCCCAGTTTTTTTGTTCTTCTTTTCTATATTTAAATATTTAAATATATTTTTCTTATCCTTATGCACGAGTATTGCTGTATATATTTATATTTACTATAGTATATAATATTGTATTTTATGGTTCTGAATTTTATATAAATGGTATCTTTTAACAGGTATTTTGTAAGTGATGAAATGCAATGAAGTTTGTCAGTTTATAGCATAAGCTCTGGAATGATCATACATTACTCACTAGTTTCCCACTTAACTTGTTATGTGAACCTGAGCAACTTTCTTAGCCTTCTGGTGTCTCATCTTCCACATCTGTAAAATGGAGATAATACTTATTTCAACAAATTTTGTATAGTGAGTTAGATGTTAGAATATACTCAACAACAGAGTTAATCTGAAATAAACATTTAGTTTTTATTATCATATACCCTTCTGAAACTTTGTTTTATTTACCAGATGCTATATTTCTAATGTTATTAAATTGACAAATGAGACTCTAATTCACTCATTTGCATGACCCTATAATACACCATTGTATGAATATTCAATGATCCATTGTGGGCATTTCAGTTGCTTCAGCTGCTCACTAAGTACTATGAACTGTGACAAATATTACTATACAGATATTGCTATTACTTCAACACATGCCTGCAGCAAGTTCTTTGCAATGCATGCCCAGAGTTTAAAGGTCACTCACCTATTCCAATATAGTTCACACTGCTAAGGTGTCCTCCAAATTTTTATTAATTTACTTCTATCAGTACTTTTCATTTCCCCATACTCTCATGAACTCTAAAGTCTTTTAAATGTTTGCAGTCTGGTAGTTGTGAAATAAAATCTCTTTCTTGGTGGCAGAAAGGACACATAATCTTGATTACTATATAGTCAGGCATCTTACAGCCTCCATTCCTTTTGAATATATTCTTCATTGTTTATAAAAATGTAAACTATTCTTTTTTGTGTGTATGTTGGAGTCTTACTCTGTTGCCCAGGCTGGAGTGCAGTGGCACACTAACAGCCACTCCAGCGTTGACCTGCAGGGCTCCGGTGATCCTTCCGCCTCAGCCTTCCAAGTAGTTGGAACTATGAGTGTGCACTACGACGCTTGGCTATTTTGTTGTTGTTGTAGAGACAAGGTCTCACCAAGTTGCCCCAACTGGTCTCAAACCCACGGGGTCAGGCAATCCACTCACCTTGGAGTCCAAAATTGCTGGGATTACAGACTGCACCACTGAGTCTGGCCAAAATATTCTTAATATATGAATTCTTGATGTGGAGTATCAATAGTTGATAATTATTCTCTAGTTTAAAAATGTCCAAGTTCAATACCTATGAAAAACAGATATAAAAGTCACACCTAGGTGGATAAAAAAATTACAAAAACCATTATTAGAGAAGATAACTTGATATATGGCTACATATGATTTAGTACCTTTCTCATACAACTGATTGTATCCACTGAGCCACTGACACTGATGGACAACTTCAACTTCTCCATTACCACCCAGGGCCTGTGTCTTTTTTAGAAACTCTTCCTGTAAGCCTAACACAAATTCCTATGTATGGAGGTCAAGCAAGAATATGAGACAAAAATAGACCATGCTAATGAGATAAATGTACTAGATTTACGTATTTTAAACTTAGAAACTAACAAAAAGGAGTTATAAAGAGAATGCAATAGTTGCTGTCTCATAGTTTTCACTATTGGAAAATGTAGTGAACATATCCTTCTCTCTAGAAAAAAAATAAAAAATCTAGTGAATAATTGCTGTTCACTATCACACTAGTTTTCTGGCCTATGCATTTATCTTAACTCTTAAGCCTGTGGTGAGTCATGAGTGTGCTAGTCCTCTGGATTTAATGGACAAGAATATAACCATACAAGAACTAAGCTCAGTTTATTAACAAACAAAATTAAATCCCCTATTCGTAGGACTATCTCCAATCACAGAGTATGTGTTAGACTAAAACTGAAGTCATAGAGAATGCATTCTTTCATATCTGGTTGTTTTGTTCAGTATTATTTTTCTGAGATCTGTGCATGCTTTTGCATGCATCTATGTAGCTCTCTCTGATAGGTTTTTATTGATCTAAAGTATTTGAGTGAATGAATATACCACAGTACATTTACACTTACACTTAGATGGGGTATTAGCCTGGGTTACAACATGTAGTTCCACCAGTCCAAGTCTGAAAGCCTCAAAACCAGGGAAGTTGACAATACCATCCTCAGACTGAGGCTGAAGGCTCACGAGCCTTCAGGAGGCCACTGGTACAAAGACCAAAGTCCAAAGGCCCAAGAATCTGGAAACTGATGTCCGAAAACAGGATGAAAGAAAGCAAAACATACCACCAGGAAAGGATGAGAGCAAACAGGTAGACTCTTGAGAAACTACTTACTCCCTGTCTTCTGTCTGCTTTGTTGTAACCATACTGCCATCCAATTGAATGATGACCGCCCACATTGAGGGTTTGTCTTCTTCTCCCACTGTACTGACTGACATATCAATCTACTCTGGAAACACTCTCACAGAAGCCCGGAAATTTTCTCACAGACACACCTAGAAACAATGCAGCAGAAGCCATCTAGGCATCCCTCAATGCAGTCACATTGACCGTGGATATTAACCAGTAAAGATGAATATTTTCTTATTTTTAATCTATAGAAAAAAGTGATGCTATGATTATCCTTGATCATTTGAAGCTCATGTGTATTTCCCTCTGTTTTTTACACATCAACACAAACCTAGAAAAAAATATATAAAAATGTACTCTTTGTGGGAGTAAGATAGGGTTGAATAGCATCACCAATTGTATTCATTATTGAACTAGAATTTCTAGCCAGTGATAAAATAAGAAAAAGTAATAGATGTTATAAAGATGAATAAGGAATCAATTACACTACCACAATTTATAGTTATAATTTTATATTTAGAAAATAATAGATTGCACAAAGAAATCATTAGAGTTAATAAGTTTGCTGATAAATTAGTCATATTTCCAGTTACATGTTACAGTTGTAGTTCTGGCTACAAAGCATAATAAAAGCAAAAGAGTTTTTTGGTACTTATCAAGGCTTAGAAACCCAATATATACAAACTTTGTGATTTTTTTTTTTATAAGTGAAGTCCTAACTAGGATTCTAACTCTCCCTTTTACCTATAATCCAATCTCTACCAAGGTAAGATGTTTCAATTTAGCTATAATTAAGTTTAACCACATTAAATGAGAAAACTTAAACTTATCAAGTGTTGTGCTGATAATACAAGATGGATATCAGACCCACAACTGTAACTCCTACAAATCATTGTGATCAAGGACACTGTGACTCACATTTACTAACATCAAAGTCTAAAACCACCTCATCAGTCAGTGAAAAACTTTGATCTACTTTTTAGTCCCACAAGCATGTTCTCTTATTTCCTTATTTTTTTCCTTTATTTCCTGCATATTTATTAGCAGGGTGAACTTATGGATGGTGATCTTTTTTTCTTTTTTTAAATCTTTTATCTAAGTTCAGAATCAGTAAAGAAGGAAATATAGAAACTAGATGACTAGAGAATAAAATACTGAGTTAATTACTGACAGTCTTACATTGGACCTGCTGTCGAATTATGGCCAAAGAGGTGTCTAATATTCTCCGCACTGAATTAAACTTTCTTCTCTGCATGATATCCTAGGACCCAGCACTGCCACAAAATGCAAAGATTGCCCTAGCAAGTATACCACATGAACCTGCTAAGAGTGAATATGTGTTAATGGGCAGTTTTATTAGATAAAAAAATGGGTATGTATATGATTTTATTTTATTTTTCCAGTATCACTAATCAGAAAACCAACTTCTCATTCCTTAAAGGGGAATAACAGAAGTTGTGGGAAAAGGTTAGAAATATCTCAACTATTTCCCTCTTGGGAGAAGAGTGTAAATTTCCCTATACCCTATGCAAATGCAGAAAATAAAGAATAAATATTGCACTGTTGCTCATGTGTACACATTGAATACATTTTTGTATGGTTTTAAAACCACTGCATATGGTGTTTTTTCAAAAATAGCTTTTAAAACTCTTTTATGCATATCAATTACAGTATTGTTCACTACAATTTTTAAAAAAATATTTTTTGATTAAGGAATCTTTCACAATCTTGAGTAATCAGGTACTTAGTTATAATTATTCCTGGAATGTAAAGTTTTTATTTTTAATTTTTTATGTTTGTTTCTATAACACACATAAGGTTTATTTTTGGTATAAAACTAGCTTAATTTTACTTTCTTTTATGTACAACTGTTCTGTTCACCCCTTCTATTTTATATTATATTACATCATTATACTTTTAGGCACATTCTCCAGCTACTTGCATCTAGGAAAGATCATATCATTAGTTTCATTAATAAATGTTTTAGAAAAAAAAAGACATGTCAACTTCAGAGCTAAAGAACCAAGAACAGATGTGTCTTCTTCATTCTCCTTTCTTCTCTATTTGCAGTGAGAAATAGAAAAGGGCAGAAATTAGCCCCAGAGAAGTGGTGGAGCCACAGCCTGGAAAGAGCATGTATCCTTAAACAATTGTGTAGAGCAGAGCTCATTTCCATATCCCCAACCCTGTCAACACACAATCACCTGTGACATGAGTGAAAAACAAACCTTTATTACAGAAAGTCTTTGAGATTAGAGAATTATTTGCTAGCACTTATGTTTTTTGCTAATGTAGAAGTTAGTATATTGAAGTGTAATCCTGTAAAAACAAAAACTTAAAATACAGTGGCTTTGATCTTTTGATTATGTAGTGAGTGGTGATAGAAGTTATACCATGTATTGGAAAGATAAGGTTTCATATTACGCATTGGAAAAATATTGCTTAAAATGTTTCCTGTAATGATTTGAAAGTCAATTTATCTGATTTCAATGGCTGTGGAAGAACTGATTGGAATATTCAGTAGTAGCATTAGCTGCTATTGGCTAACTTTGACAAAGTATTATAATAATGGACTAACTCTGGAAAGAATGAGCTAGTTTAAAAGCAGAAATTAAATGTTAAAGAACAAGTTCAGAAATTAGTTACTTGAAATGACGGAACAGCTAGCTTCTTCTATAACTAAATCAATAAGATATATGATTTTTAAAGCTTTGAGCATCAAAGGCTCAGTAAAGTTCTCAGTGAAAAGCAACTCAGATCTTGGGAAAAACACACATTAAGACAGTGTGTTTTCTTGTCAAGCTTGGTATTTGCCATTAAAGTTGCCAAAGGAAGGCCTGGGAGCAAGAATGCAAAGACATAAAGTGGATTTGAGAACTTTGTATCTGAAAGAATTTTGGTTATGTTCCCTGACCCAAGGAACTAACTGAAAAAATGATAGATCTGAAATATGCTATATTACTTGATGCCTGTGTTTTTAAAATCTATAAACCTTTTTCTGAAAGGCATTCAGTGCTCAAAAACATCCAAATTGTTTGTGAGTTTATGACAGTTTGAAGTATAGAGTAGGTACCAAAATGAACCTAGTTCAAGGGGCACATATGTTTCCAATACTCCCTTCAGTTGTAGATAGGGGATCTTGGTTAATGAATAGTCTTCAAGAACTTGGGGACAGGAGACACTTGGTTAAGATAATTTCTCCCAAACAATCAAGTCAAAGTCTATTAATAAAATTTGATTCATGCCCAAGATGATATGTTATCTCAAATATCTGTCCGATATTGTTACGTCTTTCTAGGAATTGCATTCTTTCTATTTCTGACTAGAAGTGGTTGACACTTTGCCTTTTGGTTATTTGAGAAAGCTAGACTTAAAACTTGTTTTTTGATGTTCACTGATTCACAAGGAGCTATCCAATCTGATCTGGCAGATAGAAAGAGGAGAAAGAAGCCATTTGGTCAAAATAAACAAGAAATATAACATAAACTGCTGGTTCTCACCAACATGTATATATATTTTTTCTTCTCTGAAACACTGAGAGAACAAATTTGGCTCCCTATAGTCAGATCTTGCAGAAGTGACATTTTTCATCACAATATTGAAACCATTAAAAATAGATATGCCCTCTCCACACTATCTCTTTTCTTTCTGCCAGCTAGAAGTAGGTGGTACAATAGAACATTCAGACACTAGAAATGGAATAGCCACTAGATAGAAGGGTCCCTGAATGTCTGACTATAAAAGAAGTCCCCATGCTCTGCTACACTGATATTAGACTGCAATATGGGTAATTAATGAGCATTATATTTTGAAAAGATAAATAAAACTGAAAAACCATTACCCAGACAAAATAGACAGCACCAGATGGCTTTATTAGTAAATTATGTGAAACATGTAAGGAAGAATTAACACCAATTTCTCTCAAAATCTTTCAAAAACTTCAAGAGTTGGAACACTTTCAAACTTATTATATGAAAGCAGTGAGACCCTGAAACCTAAATCCATACAAAGAAAATACAAACAAAAAAATACAGATTAATATTTTTATAAACATAAACGTAAAGCCCAGGCACAGTGGTTTACACTTGTACTTGCAGCATTTTAGGAGGTTGAGGTGGGACAATTGCTTGTGCCCAGAAGTTCTACACCAGCCTAGGCAATATTGTGAGACCACATTTCTACAACACCAACAACAAAATTGTTTTTAAATAGCCAGAGTGGAAGTGTGCACTTGTAGTTCCAGTTACTCAGGCAAGAGGATCCCTTGGCCAGTTTGAGGCTTCAGTGAGTTGTGATTGTGCCACTGTACTCCAGCTTAGGTGACAGAATGAGACTCCCAACTCAAAAAAAAAAAGATAAAGTAAAAGTAAAAATGCTCAAATAAACAAACAAAAATACTATCATTCAAACCCAAGAACACATCATTCAAGAACACATCAAAGACCATGAACAAATGGGAATTATTTCTGGAATGCAAGGTTGATGCAGCATATGAAAATTAATTAATTTGATAAAATTATATTACAGGAATAAAATAAAAATTTCATGAATATCTCAATAGATGCAGAAAAATTTTTAGACAAAATTTACCACATTTTCAGGATAAGAATTCTCGAGAAATTAGGAATAGGAGGAAAGTAACTCGATATCATAAAAGTCATATATGAAAAGTCCATACTCACAGCTAATATCATCTTCAATGATGAAAATTGAAAGTTTTTCTATAAAATCAGGAACAAGGCCAGTATGCCACGCTTTCACTTTTACTTAACAGAATACTGGATGTACTCGCCAGAGCAATTAGGCATGACAATTAAACAAAATGATCCAAATCAGGAAGGAAGATACAAAATTATCACAGTTCTAATTTCACATATAGAAAACCCTAATGATTCCATGTAAAAACTCTTAGGACTAACATATAATTCAATAAAGTTACAGGTATAAAGTCAATGCACAAACATTAATATCATTTCTATTCACTTACCATGAACTAACTTAAAAGTACATTAAGAAAAAATATTTTTTACAATAGCACCAAAAATAATGAAATACTTAAGTATAAACATAACTGAATAAGTAAAAGACTAATACACTAAGACCACAAGACATTGCTGAAATAAAGAAGATACAACCAACTGGAAAGACGACCTGTGCTCATGGATTGATAGACTAACATTGCTAAAATGTCCACACTAACCAAAGAGGTTTAAAGATTAAATGCAATCCCTATCAAAATCCCAATTGTATTTTTTACAGAACTAGAGAAAACAATTTTACAATTTACATTTAGCTACAAATAGCCCATCAATCTTGTGAAAGAGGAACAAACCTGGACACATCCCACTACTAACGTCAAATTATATTATAAATCCCAGTAATCAAAATAGTATAGTATTCATATAAAGACAGTTATATAAGCCCCTAGAACACAATAAAGAGCCCAGAAATAAATTCAAGTATATACAGTTAGCTGATCTCCAACAAGAGTGTCAATAATAAACTATGGGAAAACATAAGTCTCTTCTACAATTGATATTGGGAAAAATGAATATCCATGTTTTATATTATCCACAAATATAAACTCAAAATAGATTGAAAGTTAAACAAACGGCTTGAAACTGTAAGACTATTGGAAGAAAACATGAGAAAGTTTCATGGCATTGGTTTTGGTAATGATTTCAAATACCAAAACACAAGTAACAACAACAACAACAAAAATCACATAGAATTATTTCAAACTAAAAAGCTTCTGTACAGCAAGGTAAACAATAAACCAAGTGAAAAGGCAAACCACAGATTAGGAGAAAATATTTGCAAACCATATTAAGATGCTAATTTCCAAAATATATTAGGAACTCCTATAACTCAATAGCAAAAAAGTAATAACACAATTAAAAGGGGACCAAAAACCTAAATGAATATTTCTCTGAAGGCACATAAATGACAAACGGGACTATGAAAAAAATGCTAAATGTATTAATTATCAGGGAAATGCAATTGAAAACCACAATGAATAAAAACCTCACACCGATAGAATGGCTATTATATATATAATATATATATTTTCAAATGTCAATAAAAGGGCAAAAACTTTTGTTGAGGACATGGAAAAATTGGAATCTTTGTGCAAATAAGTCCTCATTTAATAGCATTTATAGATTCTTGGAAAATGCAACTTTAAACAACAACAACAAAATATAACAAAACCAATTTTGTCATATGCTAATTGATATAAACAATAATTAAGTTCCTATGGCATATTTCTGATAACAAAAGCATCACCAAACTTCTAAATAAAGACCAAAATAACTATAGTATTAAACATTGAAATACATGTGAGCTATGCATACATTTAAGAAGAAAAATTAATAAAATGCGGTAAAACAGCTGTTCAGGGTTGTGGGTGGCCAGAGTGTCCTGCCAGCTCAGGACACAAAGTGGGAAGTAACCTGGACAGGATACTGTCCCCTCACAGAGCACACTCACACCCATACCCATACTCGTTCACAATGACACCATATAGACAGGCAAATTCACAAAATACGCACAGCTTCGGAACGTAAGAAGAAACTAGAAGACCCAGAGAAAACCCACACAGACATGGGAGAATGTGAAAACATTATACACAGTGACCTTACAGGAATAATTTTTTTTTCTGTTACTAACATAATAACAAAAGGAAGTTGGAGGAAACAACATGATTAGAAGACCTGCAATACTGTACACGCTTGGTGGGAATGCAAAGGTGTGCAGCCACTATGGAAAAAATATGGTGGTTTCTCAAATAATTAAAAATAGTACTACCATATGATCCAGATATCCCACTTCTGGATATTTGTTTTAAAAGCATTGAAATCAGGATCTCAAAAAAAATTAGAACTCCTGATTTTTTTTTGTAGCATAAATGTTGCTAGTCTGGAAATATTCAAATAAATTATTCACTCACCCAATTAAACATGAGTCAATTAAATTAAAATTATTTTTGGATACCTTGAGTTTTATTACCTACATATCTGAAGGTAGACTAGAATTTGCCTGGACCATTGAGGCATTATCATTTGGCAGTCAAGCTGATGCTCTTCATTTCACCCTGAATTAATTTAATATGGAAGTAAGAATAAAAGAAAAAGAGTCACGGTAGATCATGTGATTCATTGTAAATATATATTAAGTAAATATATATGTAGCATGTATATATACTGTATAACATATATATTTACTTTCCTTGAGGAAAAAACATAATCATATTTGTCTTTAAATGAAGTACATAAATTATGTAAATCAACTGAGAAATGCTTTCAAAATGAAACAGGAGAGTACAGTCAACAAAAAGTCAAGCTACAGAAAGATTTATTTGAAAAAATGAGATGATGAAAATGAAGAAGTGAAGGAAGATAGCTTTGGAGATCAGTAAGTGAAATCAGGTATAACAAGGTCAGGATCGCTCAAAGACTATGTAATTCCTGGTCTTCCAACAAGGATATGGTTCCAGGTTTTAATACTACTAATAAAAATGTTAATTACAAATCATCACATTTTTGTTAAACGACACTTATCTGTAAAACCCCATGTATTTTTTCCTTCCAAAAATGTAAGAACTTTAGAACTATGTGATAAGTATCCATTATAAACAGTTCAACTAATGAGAGACTTTAAGGTACATGGGGATTAATTTTAGTTTGCAATTAAACTAAAATTAGTTAGCTTTAAGAAGATATTCTAAAACTAAATTTATTCCAATCAGTCTGAACTTTATTCTTCAGTAATAAAAGATTTTCTGTAAAATTATTTTCTAATCACTTCCTAAACAAAACAACAAGCCAAACACATTTGACTCTGATTTAGTATTTCATCATAATACAAATACTTAAATTACCAAATAATAAGCACTTACCATTGAGGGTATTACTTGCCTACAGAATGACTGATCTATTTAAAGTGTACTTAGGGTCTGTACAAAAAGAATAAATAAATAAAACAGGTGTGATAATAATTCATCTTTCAGAAGACAGAAATTATTTTGGAAAACCTCAATTCCCTCCCAAGGACCAATGACTAGATATTGTTAAAGTGAACAAATATTTGCAGGAAAAATGTTATTGTCTCATAAGCAAATAATATTTAAAATTAGAAAATATATACAATTAAAAAATGAAAATCTTCATGCAGTACTTATCTAACTCAAATTTTTATTTAAGGTAAATTAAGTTAATAGCTTATGTTAGAAAAGTATCTAGAATAAAAAGATTAGTCAAAACAGTCAAATCAATAAGAAATAAAACTCACTCAAAATTACAAAGAAGCCAGGCTTGGTGGCTCAGCCTGTAATCCCGCACCTTTGGGAGGCTGAGGTGAGCGGATTGCTTGAATCTGCTGGTTAGAGACCCGCCTGGGCAGCAAGACCTCATCTCTACAATAAATCAAAAAATCAGCTGGGCGTGGTAGCGCATGCCTATAACTCCGACTACTTGGAAGGCTGAGGCGGAAGGATCACCGGAGACCAGCAGGTCGAGGCTGCGGTGGCCGGGAGCGGCCACTACACTCCAGTCTGGGCGACAGAGTGAGACTCCAACTCAAAAAAAAAAAAAAAAATTACAAAGAAACTAAAATGAAAAATGAGCATATAAATGTAATCAAAGAGAAATGAATAAAAATCTGGCTTTCTAACATGACCAACAATCAACAACAAATTCTAGGAAGAGTGATAGAGAGAAAAGAAAGACACCATAGATTAATTCAAAACAGAAAAATGGGCAAAACCATAAACACATTAAAATATAAAAATGTTGAAGAAATATCATGACCAATTTTGTGATAATTCAAAAAGAAAATATACCACTACTGGCAGACAAACCTTAACCAATGCTAACACACCAACCATTGAAAATCTAGATTGATCTTTGACTCACAAAGTTCAACAAACCAGCAAAATAAAACAATTAAATATAAAACCAATCTTATTTGTTTTCACTGATATTTTCCAGCAAAAATATAGAATATCATCTTGATATTAGTCTAATATTACTTAGAACATCAAATGAGATTCTACATTTATATGGAAAATATCATTCTTAGCCATTGTTTTGCTAAGCTATGGTATGGCCATGTGCTCTTTGAGCTATGGTCAGGCCATGCTTTCTTAAGCTTTGGTCTCCTCTCATATGAGTCTCCTCTTTCTTTCTCTCTCTTTCTCTTTCTACTATAATTTCTAAATAAACTACATCTTCTAATCTAAAAAAAAAAGAAAAATATATTTCTAAATTGTTATGTAATACAATTTGGACAATCATAAAAGAAAGTTCCTCTCCTCAATTTATGTTGCTTATAGAAAATCACATTATATGTTTGCATAAATACATAGCTCTTAATAATAAAACTAGATAAGGATTCTCCAGGAAAAAAAAAATAGGTATAGACTATTACAGATGTGCTTAAAAATCAGTTTCAAAATTCCAAATAGAATATTAGCAAAATTAGTCCAGAAAACAGAAAAAAACAGTAAACATTAAAAGCAAATAGCATAAAAACTTGCTCTGTTAGACTAATAAATATTGAAAAAAATGACTTTAAAAATAAATAACATGATTATATTATCAGATGCAGAAAAAGCTTTTGATAAAATCCAGCACCCCTTCTTGATAAAAACCTTCGAACATCTAAGCATACGTGGAACATACCTCAAAATAGTAAAAGCCATTTATAAGAAACCCATAACCAGCATACTCCTAAACAGACAAAAACTGGAACCATTTCCCCTGAAAACTGGAACAAGACAAGGATGCCCACTCTCACCCCTCCTGTTCAATATAGTATTGGAAGTCCTGGCTAGAGCAATAAGAAAAGAGAAGGAGATCAGGGGTATCCAAATAGGAAAAGAGGAAATCAAGTTATCTCTCTTTGCAGACGACATTATTGTCCACCTTGAAAACCCAAGAGAATCTGTCAAAAACCTCCTTGCACTGATAAAAGATTTTGGCAAAGCCTCCAGGTATAAAATAAATGTGCAAAAGACAATTGCATTTCTTTCTCTTTTTTTTTAGTTGGAATCTCACTCTGTCGCCCAGACTGGAGTGCAGTGGCCGCTCCCGGCCACCACAGCCTCGACCTGCTGGGCTCCGAAGATCCTTCCACCTCAGCCTTCCGAGTAGCCGGAATTACAGGCGTGCTCTACCACGCCTGGCTAATTTTTTGATTTATTGTAGAGATGAGGTTTCACCTGACCAGGCGGGTCTTGAACCCACGGGCTCAGGCAATTCACTCACCTCAGCCTCCCAAAGGCGCGGGATTACAGGCTGAGCCACCGAGCCAGGCTGACAATCTCATTTCTTTACACCAGTAATAAACAAACAGAAACCCAAATAAAAAGCACAACCTCATTCACAATAGCCACAAAAAAAAGAAATACTTTAACGTCTTCCTAACCAGAGATGTGAAAGATCTTTACAATGAAAACTACAAAACACTGCTCAAAGAAATCAAAGATGACATGAACAAATGGAAAAATATCCCATGCTCATGGATTGGAAGAATCAACATTGTGAAGATTTCCATCTTACCTAAAGCAATCTACAGATTTAAAGCAATACCCATGAAATCACCAGCAACATTCTTCTCAGATCTAGAAAAAAACAATACAGGAATTCATATGGAAACACAAATGACCACGAATAGCCAGAACAATCCTCAGCAAAAAAAAAAAAAGCAAGATGTATTATGCTACCAGATTTTAAACTTTACTATAAAGCTACAGTAATCAAAACAGCCTGGTATTGGTACAAGAACAGACATATAGACCAATGGAATAGAATTGAGATTCCAGAAGCATATCCTCAATTTCTCAACCAACTCATCTTCGACAAAGCCTCCACCACCCACCACTGGGGAAAGCAGAATCTAAACAGTAAATAGTGCTGGGAAAACTGGTTGACCAAATGCAAAAGATTGAAACAGGACTCCTATCTATCCCCATACACAAAAGTTAACTCTAAATGGATCAGAGACCTAAATGTAACACCTCAAACCATAAGAACTTTAGAAAATGCAGGACACACCCTTATAGAAGTTGGAAGTGGCATCCAATTCCTGAGCAAACCCAAAGTGCCCAGGTCATAAGAGATAAGATAGACTAGTGGGACCGCATTAAACTGACAAGTTTCTGCAAAGCCAAAGAAACCATCAAGAGAGCAGAGAGACAACTCACAGACTGGGAAAAGTATTTGCCAACTCCATGTCTGACAAAGTCCTAACATCCGGGATCTACAAGGAACTCAAACGTGCTGAAAAGAAAACAAACAAACAAACAAAAAAAAACAAAAAAACTCCATTACAAGGTGGCCAAAAGATATGAACAGACACTTCTCAAAAGAAGACATACAAGCAGCCAACAGATACATGAAGAAATGTTCAACCTCATTAATCATCAAGGAGACACAAATTAAAACTACACTGAGATACCACCTAAATCCAGTCAGAATGACCATTATCAGTAAGTCAAAAAATAACAGTTGCTTGAGATGATGTGAAAAGGGAACACTTCTACACATTTGGTGGGAGTGTAAACTAGTACAGCCTCTGTGGAAATCAAGGCCTGGCAATTCCTAAAAGGTCTAAAAATCAACCTTCCATGTGACCCCACAATTCTCCTACTGGGAATATACCCTGAAGAACACAAATCACTGTATAAAAAAGATACCTGCACATGTATGTCTATCGCAGCATTGTTCACAATAGCAAGATCATGGAACCAACCATGCTGTCCATCAAAAGAGAACTGGATTAAAAAATGTGGTACATAAGCCGGGCTCGGTGGCTCAGCCTGTAATCCCGCGCCTTGGGAGGCTGAGGTGAGTGGATTGCCTGAGCCTGCGGGTTCGAGACCCGCCTGGGCAACTTGGCGAGACCTCATCTCTACAATAAATCAAAAAATTAGCCGGGCATGGTAGCGCACACCTGTAGTTCCAGCAACTTGGAAGGCTGAGGCGGAAGGATCACCGGAGCCCAGCAGGTCGAGGCTGCGGTGGCCGGGAGCGGCCACTGCACTCCAGTCTGGGCGACAGAGTGAGACTCCAACTCAAAAAAAAAAAAAAAAAAAAAATGTGGTACATATTCACAATGGAATATTATGCAGTCATAAAAAAAAGAGCAAAATCATGAATTTCGCAGCAACCTGGATGGAATTAGAGTTTATAATACTGAGTGATCTCTCACAGAAACAAAAATCTGAGCATCATATGTTCTCACTCATAAGTAGACCTTGAACAACTACTGTACTACTATAAGACAAGAATTGACAGTGGCAGGTAACTATGGGGGGACAGGGAGGGGAAGAGAGGTGGGATTAATGGTGGTCAATATCTGTCTGGGAGAAGGGGGGCACACCTCATCAACAAGGGTACCTGCACAATGAATATTTGTAAAATACCTAACCCTTAACTGCACCCCACAACTTTAAAATAAAAAATATATATTAAAATTTTAAAACAAGAAAGAAAAAAAATGACTTTAAAAAGTTTATGTGGCAGTTAAATAAATTAATTACTTTTATATATGTCACAATAAATCAAAGAAAGAATATTAAACACAGTCTAGGCATATCCTATTATACTGTATACAGTATATATAGTATATCTTGCCAAACAAATACTTTTGAACACAAAACACACCTAAATGTTTGTTTGGATGCTTGCAAGCTTAGTAAAATGGAAACAAACACTTTGTGTGACACAAATATACATTAAAATTAGTCTAATGCTTTAACTCTGCCTGGGAGAAAGATGGAAGAGATAGAGGAAGAGTCTTAACTGTACCTATAATATTCTATTCATTACACATCATGAGTACATGTAAAGTTTAAATAGTCAAATATTATCCTCCATTCAATCTTGGTGACTGCATAAAGTGGGTTGTGATATTAAATTCTGATAATTTGAAATTGTCATCATTAATAAAAAACAAGATAACAATTCTAAAAATAATACAATAATGATTTTTACAAATGTAACCGCCTTTAAAATGCAAATTAATTTATAAAAATATATTAATAATAAAATAATGTATAACTATCAAAACTTTTGATATTACAGTTTTTTAAGTGGTAAAAAAGTACACTAATAAATTTTGAGTTAAATTTACTGACACTTACAATTTCTTTGGAAAAATATAATTGCAATTTCTGTTAATGAAAGTTTACATTTTCATATTATTCATAAAAATGTTAATTTTTCTAAAGTGAAAACACTAAATGCTTTCCTCAGGGCATTGTCATTATCATTATTTTTTTACACCATATTGTACATATTTATGGTGTATATTTTGATATTTCTGTCATATATACAGTATGTAGTGATCAAGTCAGGATAATTCATGTATTCATCATGTCAAATTTTTATCATTTTTCTGTGGTGGGAGCACACAAAATCCATTTTTTTAAGCTATTTTTAAATACACAGTACCTTATTGTTGAGTATAGTCACCTCGCTGTCCAATAGGACACCAAACATTATTCTTCCTTTATAATTGTAACTTTATACCTTTTGACCATTCTTTCCCCTTCCACTCCTCTCTCTCCAACTTCCTGTCTCTATAGTAACTATTCTATTCACTATTTCTATACGATCAACATTTTTAGGGCTGCACATGAGGGAGAACATTCAATAATTATCTTTCTCTGTCTGACTTATTTCACCTAACGTAATTTTTCCCAGGTTTATCCGTGTTATTGCAAACAATAAGTACATTTTAAAAATCATTTTGATTAATATTTTCTAGTGGTATGGAGGATAATCATGTACTATATTGTCATTTCCTACTCTATAGGAAGAAAGATTGAAAAGTAAGTGGAAAGAAATCACCATGGGACTTGAATATTTCTTTAACTTTCAAGATTATTTACTTGCTCTTTAATCTAAATGTATAAGTGTTATAGAATGAATTGTGTCTCCTCAAATATTCATTTGTTGAAGGATGAATTCACAATATGTCATTTGGAGATACAACATTTAGGGAGATCATTAAGGTTAAATGAGGTCATAGGATGAAGCCCTAATCCAATATTCTTATAAGAAATAAAAGAGACATTCGAGATTTTGCTGTCTCCATAAGCACAGAGAAAAGATCATATTCATGTGGTACACAGTCAGAAGGACATTTCTGCAAGCCAGGAAGAGAGGCTTCACCAGAAACCTATCCTGCTGATATCTTAATATTAGATATTCAACCTAAAAAAGTGTGAGAAAATAAATGCCTGTTGTTTAGCTCACCAAGTCTGTGATGCTTTGTTATGGCAGCTAGAGTACGCTAATACAATAGGCTTGACTAAAGGTCAGTCCCCTCTAGCAATTTATTGGAAATATGCTGAATAAATAGTTTATGGAAAGTCTAGAGTTCTTTGAATTTTAAATTTCTAAGGTAAGTGACCTTTACTCTGAATTATTTATATTAACACTAAATCTTCCTACAAGACTAAAATTGCTTGTATTTTTTTCCAAGTGAATAAATATAGGGGTTTATTAATAATACATATAAGTGGTTTTAATCGAGGTAATTTTTATCTGTAATTCTTCAGTGAGCTCAATTCAGTTTTACTTTATTTATGTCAGCTTAACACTTCACAAACTTAGAACTATGTATTCATTCAAAACCACTTAATAATTTATATTATTTTGATAATTCTGATTCTATATAAGTTTAAATATATACGTATTAGAGTCTCCTACTTATTTCCATTCGATTGTAAGTAGTTACAGGCATTTCAAAAATGAAACAACCAAAAAAAATACTACATGCTATTATTTCAACTCATGATTATATTTCTCCAAATGCTTCAAAAATTGTTTCCCAGTTCATGTTCCATAACTTCTTCATTTTATTATGCAATCCACTGGTGAGATATTATTGTAGAATATGATTTCAATAGTATACTTTAAACAAGAAACAACTATGAATTTTTATAGTACTTTGGAGCACATATTTATTTTCCTCATCCACATATTTAATATGTGTGAATTATTCTATTTTTGTTCCCATCTTTGGCTATCATATATTTTTCATCATTGCATTTATAACAATAGCATTTACTAGGCTTATTTCCCTCTGTTATAGTCTTTACCTCAACCATTTACAAAACTACATATTCTCTTCTCCTTCTTCACAATCTATGGAAGTAAATAGTCATATCTCTCATAAAGTCAATTTTTAAAACTTCAATCTATTTTTGATACAATTTTCCTGTTCTTAAATAATGTTTAGAATATTTAACACATTTCAATTTCTAATTGTATTCAGGTAAATAGGTGTGCATACACACAGATGCACACACATATTTGTATTACAACTTAAGAGCAAGAAATATTTCATTTACAATTTATGCATTCCATATACATCAAGTATATTACTAGCAGGGTTCATTTTCAGATCTTTACATATGATATTTTATAGCAAATATGATTTGAAACTATAAAACTCCAAAATTATAACTAGTCATAAAATAAAAATTATGAGCCTGAAGAAGTAATAAATCATTCTAAAATCAGGTGTAAAATTGTTGGATCATTGTTTGTATTTTCTCATATCTGTTCTTTATTACTGCAGAGAATTGAAGTTTATTATATTTTGTTATATTGATTTAAACTACTTAATTCAAAACACTGTAACAGGTATCTATCCATCTATCATCTATCTACCATCTCTTTATCTATTTATCTATCTTTCTAATTTTGTATTAACTATGACTTTGCTTCTTCATGCTCTGTATGACTTTAGCCACTTTACTCTGCCTGATCTTTCATATATCAATTTTCTGTTGATCTACACACACACACATTAGAGCTGGTGTTATTCAATTTATAACCCCTAAATGGTTTACGTCCTAGAAAATCTAATGGATGCTATTTTAGTCAGGTACATTGTAAAATTTAGCAAATAGTATATACATCCTTTAAATAACCAGTTAAAGGTAAATTCAATAAATGAAGGCAGTAGAGGAGATTAAGGAGACATAGTGTGTATAATGAAAACCAGTCAGTTGGATGGCAGCAAGATTCATCTTGCAGAAACTCCATCACAAATTTCTCCTCAAAATTCCAGACTCTTATGTCTAACGTTCTATTCTAAATTTCACTTGTGTTTTTTTAAACTTCTCAAAATCACCAATTTTACAAAATTTGTTTCTTCCACAGTTTTCTGTTTTTCAGTAGAGAACAACATCATTATTCTATTTTCTCAGGCCAGAATACTTGAATACACAGCTGGCTTCAGTCTTTTGCAATTCATGAAGCAACTCCATTTTCAAATATATATACCCAATAAATGGTAATATATAAAATAAATACTTTCAAAATAATCCAAAACTGAGCACTAACCCTGTTACTAACCCTATTACTAGCCTGGCCCAAATCTTAGCGATTTCCCCAGGATTATACAATACCACCAATCATGCTACTTCCAGTATTTCTTACCATCTACACCACTAATCTACCTAAACATCTTGCCAGTGAAATCCTCATAAAATATCAGTCAAATTCATTGTATTACAATAAATATAGCATACTCCTACTCCATTTATGCACAATTGATTATAAAGTTCACATACAAAAAAATATAAATGTCTTAATTTGATAATAAAGTGCCATAGACTGAGTACTTTATAAACAACAGAAATTTATTTCTCACAATTCTGAAGGCCAGAGGTCTGATATCAAGTGTCACCATGGTCAGGTTCTGGTGAGGACCCTCTTCCAGGTTGCAATCTGACAACTTCTTATATTTTCACCTGGTGGAAAGAGAACTAGTTAGTTCTCTGACCTTTTTATATAAAAGCACTGATCACATTCATGAGGATTCTGTTCTCATGATCTAATTACAGTCACACCTCAAATATCATTATATTCAGATTAGACATTCAACATATGAATGTTGGGAGAACACAAGCATTTGGTCCACAGTACTAATATAATAGAAACAGCTGAAAACTAGATCAATGTGGGGCCTATAGATTTGTCAGATTAAAAAAAAAAAAATACTATTCCAATGAGTGTAGACAAGAGGAAGAGAAAAATACTTCTAGAAACATATCTGAATTTGGGGAAAATTTACATGTATAATTAAGATAGCATCACAAATAGCAGAGGAAATGGTATACATTTTATTAAATGATGTTTGCACAATTGATTAGACACTTGTAAAGAGAAATTTTGATAAAATTGAATACCAAAGCAACACATATGTCTGAATAAACACTAAATTAGTAAGTTACATCAATGGAAAATCTGAAATCACACAAGTAGTAAATAAAAGCTATGTGCAAATTCACTTTTAATCTGGGTGTAGAAGAATAGTTTTAAATTATAACTAAAAAATGAAGTAAAAGGCTAATATGTTCAGCTAGGTAATATAATTGCATGGAAAAAATAAATAACATGATTATATCATTAGATGCAGAAAAATCTTTTGATAAAATCCAACACCCCATTCTGATAAAAACCCTCAAACATCTAGGCATAGATGGAACACACCTCAAAATAGTAAAAGTCATCTATGAGAAACACACCACCAGCATACCACTAAACAGACAGAAATTGGAACCATTTCCCATGAAAACTGGAACAAGACAAGGATGCCCACACTCACCCCTCCTGTTCAACACAGTTTGGGAAGTTCTAGCTAGAATAATCAGAGAAGAAAAGGCAATCGGGGGTATCCAAATAGGAAAAGAGGAAGTCAAGTTATCTCTCTTTGTAGATGTCATGATTCTATACCTCGAAAACCCAAGAGAATCTGTCAAAAACCTCCTTGCACTAATAAAGGACTTTAGCAAAGTCTCAGCATATAAAATAAATGTGCAAAAGACAATCACATTTCTATATACCAGTAATAAGCAAGCAGAAACCCAAATAAAAAGCACAATCCCATTCACAATAATCACACACACACACACACACACACACACACACACACACACACACACATAAATGAAATACCTTGGCATCTTCCTAACCAGAGACGTGAAAGACCTTTACAATGAAAACTACAAAACACTGCTCAAGAAATCAAAGATAACACAAACAAGTGGAAAAATATTCCATGTTCATGGATTGGAAGAACCACATTGTTGGGATGTCCATTCTACCTAAGACAATCTACCGACTTAATGCAATACCCATGAAATTACCAGCAACATTCTTCTCAGACCTAGAAACAGCAATACATGAATTCATATGGAAGCATAAATGACTGTAAATAGCCAAAACAAACCACAGCAAACAAAACAAAGCAGGAGGTATCACACTCCCAGACTTTAACCTTTATTATAAAGCTATAATAATCAAACCAGTCTGGTATTGGTACAAGAACAGGCATATAGACCAATGGAATAGAATTGAGATTCCAGAAGCAAAACCTCAATTTCTCAACCAACTAATCTTCGACAAAGCCTCCACCACCAACCACTGGGGAGGGGAGAAGCCATTCAGTAAATGGTGCTGGGAAAACTGGTTGACCACATGCAGAAGATTGAAACAGGACCCCTACCTATCCCCATACACAAAAATAAACTCTAAATGGATCGGAGAACTAAATGTAAAAACCTCAAACTATAGGAACTTTAGAAAATGCAGGAGACACTTTTGTGGAAATTGGGACTGGCAACCAATTCCTGATCAAAGCCCAAAGTGCCCTTGACATAAGAGATAAGATAGACAAATGGATTTATCAAACTTACAAGCTTCTGTAAAGCCAAAGAAACCATCAAGAGAGCAGAGAAACAGCCCACAGACTGGGAAAAAATATTCGCCAACTGTATGTCTGACAAAGGCCTAACATCAAGGATCTACAAGGAACTAAAATGTGCTGAAGAGAGAGAGAGAAAAAAAAAGAGCCTCATTACAAAGTGGGCAAAAGATATGAATGGACAGTTCTCAAAAGAAGACATATGAGCAGCCAACAGATACATGAAAAAATGTTCAGCCTCACTAGTCATCAAAGAAATGCAAATTAAATCTACACTGAGATACCATCTAACTCCAGTCAGAATGGCCATCATCAGTAACTAAGAAAATAACAGATCCTGGAGAGGATGTGACGAAAAGGAAACTCTTCTACACTGTGGGTAGGAGTGCAAGCTAGTACAGCCACTGTGGAAAACAGTGTGGCAATTTCTAAAAGTTCCAAAAATCGACCTTCCATATGACCCTGCAATCCCCCTACAGGGAATATCCCAGAAGAACTCAAATCATTCTATAAAAAAGATACCTGCACACGTATGTTTATCACAGCATTGTTCGCAATAACAGGAACATGGAACCAACCGTGCTGCCCATGAAAAGAGGAATAGATTTTAAAAATGTGGTACACATACACAATGGGATATTATGCAGTCATAAAGAATAACAAAATCATGAACTTCCAGCAACCTGGAAGGACTTAGAGTCTGTAATACTGAGTGATCTTTCACAGAAATAACAAACTGAGTATCATATGTTCTCACTCATAAGTGGACCTCGAACAATTATCATAATACAACGAGAAAAGGATTGACAATAGCGGGAAACTGTAGGAGCACGGAGTGATTAGGAAGTGGGATCGGCAGTAGTGGGTCACTACCTGGGGAAAGGGTGCACACTTCATCAATAAAAGTACCTGCACAATGAATATTTGTATACCTAACCCTGAATTGTACCCCACAATTTTAAAATAAAATATTTAAAGATGGGAAAAAAAGAAATGCTAAATGTCAAAGTTAAACTCATATTTACAATAAATATAATAGAAAAAGGGCCAATCTTCTTACTACATATGAAGGGGGACCCCCCCAACTCGGAATTTATTTATAAAAGTTGTGTAGTTATTCTTACATGTTTAAACTTCAGTCACCTTGATGCATTTCTTTTTTTGAGATGCTCTATCACTGCTCAAAACAATTTTTGAACTTGTCAACTTTTTTGTCATTTAGTGCTTCTGCCATTTTTGGTTTGCTTGTTTGTTTCAGTTCACCTCTTCCATATAAGCTAAATGTTTCCCTTTAAGGCCTTTTTTCATCCAGGAAAAAAAACAAACAAAAAGTCACTCGGGGTTAGATCAGTTGAACAGGGAGGGTGGAGCACAGGAGCATGCTGTTTTTGTTCAAAACCACTGAACACTCAGCATGGTATAGGCAAGTTGTTCGTGGAAATCACACATCATGAAATGGGCAAACATGTTGAAAGAATCTTCCCTAAAAAATTAACTGAAGCTGAATGCAGTCTCTCACAACAATTGTAGCTGGTACGCCAATGCTGATGTGTTCATAGAACACTTACCTAAAGGGGAAGGCTGTACTTCAAGGTGTCCACCATTTAAAAAATAATTATGTTTTTTGGAGGCTACTCGTCTTAATTTTTTGAACATGAGTAAGAAAATACTCAAGAAATTTTTTTAAACTGATAAAAAGATGCCAAATTCATAAACACACACACACACACACATACACACACACACACACACACACACACACACAATGAATATAACACAGACATAGATTTTAAAGTGGTTATTGAAACCTTAAAATAATGTTCAACACTCCTAATAAAAGAAGTAATAATTAATTAATTACTATAATCTGACACTATTTCTTATCTCTCAGAGTGACAAAAATTCAAAACACATTTTATTGACAAGTTGCAGGATAAATTGTCCTCAAATATAACAAGAGAGTCTGCAAATTTGTATACTTTTATGCATAGAATATGGCAATATCTAGAAAAGAATAAGTGTGATTTACCCTCAAAAGCTAGCAATTCTATTAAAAAGAGTTTACTTTAAAGTTATATCTCCAGCAATAGAAACATATGCATAGATACATATTGTGGCATCATTTGAAACTGTGAAATGTCAGAAACAATCTACAAATGTAACCTAGGAGACTAGTGGAAAAATATAGACTATGTACTAATGGATACTACAAAGCTATTATACAGAATATGGAAAGACTTCTGTGAATTAATATGGAGTGATTATCAGGATAAAAATACAGTGGTGGGAAACTATGGGGGTGGGAGGGGAAGGGAGATGGGATTAACGGTAGTCAAAATCTGTTGGGGACAGGGAGACACCTCTTAACAAGGGTGCCTGAACGAAGCATATTTGTATACCTAACCCTTAACTGTTCCCCACAATATCAAAATAAAAGACATTTATATATAAAATAATAATCTTAATAAAAAGAAATATGCAAAAGCATATACATATTATACTACTATTTGTTGCAAAAAAATAAAGAAAATTAGGCATATGAATATGTATGTGTGGTCTTTTACAGGGACAAAATATACAGACTTAGACAAAACTGATCAAATCCCTTACTAATAAGAAAAATTGCGTAGTAGGGATAGAGAATAGAGTAAGACTTCAATTTTTAAACTATGTTAAATATCTTCAAATATAAACAATGTGATTAAACTTCTATTAAAAAGAAGAGTAAATTAAAAATAAACTACAAACAAAACAATACTTACATCAAATTGATAACCTTGCTATGGAACATGGACACCCACACAGAATAATTTCAAGAAATTTTGAACACAATACTTTGTACTTTCTTCATAAGAAATAGACTAAGGACAGCAATAAAACAACTTTTAACTTCGATTTATTATTGGTGGTGGTGCTGGTGACTCAATTCCAATACTATTTTGTACCCCTGCAATAGAAAATTATATATATAGTTTAGAACTTGGATACTCTACATTGGAAAAGGGAGCTATAAATGTAAGCACAGCACAGTGAAAAAGTACACTCAATTGCAGCAGTGGGACGCTTAAAATTGAAATTCCTATGTGAACTCATAGATGGAAACACAGATGAGTATACGGCACAGGCTACTGACAAGACGTAGAGACACTATGACAACCGTAAGCACGACTAGACCCCCATCAAACTATTGGACATTTAAATCAAGATGTGTTTAAAAACTAATAGGGCCGGTCTCGGTAGCTCGGCCTGTAATCCTGGGCCTTTGGGAGGCTGAGGTGAGTGGATTGCCTGGGCCCGCGGGTTCGAGACCCACCTGGGCAGCGAGACCTCATCTCTACAATAAATCAAAAAAAAATCAGCCGGGCGTGGTAGCGCATGCCTGTAATTCCGGCTACTTGGAATGCTGAGGTGGAAGGATCGCAGGAGCCCAGCAGGTCAAGGCTGCGGTGGCCGGGAGCGACCACTGCACTCCAGTCTTGGCGACCGAGTGAGACTCCAACTCAATAAATAAATAAATAAATAAAATAAAATAAAAACTAATAGGGACATATCCAAACACCTTATCAGATTTCTAAACCGTCCAAATTTTGTTTGCAGGAGCCTCTTCAAGGTGATTTTTGTTTCCTTTCTGAAACTTTAGCTTCAGGATTTTTCCATCAGCTGTTCATTCTGCTTTTAGAGCTTGTCCCCATGTAACCGAGTAGCTCACTTCTAGGTTTGGTTCCAATGTCATCTTGTCAATGAAGCTAGTTTTAATCACTCCATTAAAATTTTTTTACCATCTCCCAGCACTTGTGAGTCTCCTCAGCAAGATTTATTTTTTTCCATAACACTTGTTATATTTTTGAAAATTAATTAGTTACTCTAATTGAATAAATGTTAATTAGCACAGATATATTTTACCTGTTTTATCATGGTTATTCACTATTTGCTTGGTTTGGCCTAATGCCTATTGCCTGACCTAAAATATACTCTCAATTAATATATGTTCATAAATAAGCTTATTGACTTCTAATTCTGCATTTTGTTTATTACATTATAACCATTTCATTATATATGACCACTTGCTTCAAAAGATGAGTTTCAGGAAGTAAATCATTTGTATACAGTTTGATGCTCTTCGAGTTATTTTTAATACATTTTCTTCTTTCATCATTTATTAATCTAATGAGCAATCAAGTCGTGTCAGTCCCTCCCCCAAAATGTCGTTAAATGTGCCATTTTATTTACTTTCTATCTCCTACCACCTTGGTTCTGTAGCTCGTCATCTTACACCTGGATTACTGAAATAGCCTCTCCTCTGGCAAGTGTACACAAATCATTTTATGCATCGTTCCTTCCTAAATGAGTGTTTAATTTCTCTAAATCACAGCTTTCAAAATGTGACTTCCAAACTCAGAAATTATCAATGAGTTTCTAGACACTTATGAAATATCTTCAGTTTTTAAAGTACTAAATAATCTGTTTCTGCTTATATATCTCTCTCTCTCATTCTATCCTATTTACTTTGGATTGCTCTAGGCATTTTTATTTTAGTCATTGCTTTTCAAATAACCAGGTTTTGGGGGGCAGGAAGAGAAGAAAATTCTGTATCCTATTTCATCAAACTCCAGTTACTTTAATGGTTTAGAATTACTTTTATAGAGCAGGGAGAACCTAAAATTTCTAAACTGTGTTCAAATTGCATAGGTATACATATGTGTATATGTGTACTTATACATACAAGACACACTAGATTCTCCAGAAATCCTATCTTCAAAAAAAAAAAAGTTCTCGTGTATAATTAACTGCCTTACTCTGCTGAGATGCATGGCTCTAATGAACGATATCGTCATGTTGCACCAGCATGAAGTTGGTTGAGACTCATGTAAAGTTTAATGCTGTAGTTTGGATAAAAAACAAACAAAAAAACCCATGAAGATAAGACTGAGAATCATAGTGGAGTACAAGATGTGTGTCAGATACAATCAATCCATACCTTCACCAGTAAGACCTATTCTGTTGCGTCATTAAATTTTACCTATATATGAAGCATTTTAAAACTGGGAAATCTACTATCTTCAAAGATTTAATGCAAGAAAGTTTACGAAATAAGTTTTTACATCTGTATTTTGTGTTGAATGTGCCACTTCCCTTCTTTGTCACTAATTCTATATTTTCCACACATCCAGGCAACACTGTGGCTGGCTCACTATCCTGCCTTTTAGTATAACCTAGAACGTAATCCCAAAGAGATATAATGAGAGTTCCTTTCTCTTTGAAGAATAGAGTTTCCGTAGTTTTATATTCTCTGCTACTTATGAACATAAAAGCATCAAAAATGCCACAATTAAATCCAGGAGCTTCAGGTTCCCCATTTTTTGTAGTTATTTTAAATTATATGTCCTTAAGATAATTGCAATCTGCCAGTAGAGTATGCCCCTTTCCCTCAATATCTTCCTCCTACTTGTTGTTCTCTATCTGAGAAAATCAAAAGTGATCAAGAGGTAGCTAAAGACTCAAATTCAGGAGAAACCTCATGGTACTCTGTGGTGGAAGACATTCAATCTCGCAGGACCTCAAATCTTGTAGACTTCAAAATTTCCATAACAATGAATTCAAATATTTCTATCTGATCATTAGAAATGCTATCCATTCTTGATCTCCAGAACTGTTTTTAATAGGTTCAGGAGTGATAACACCATATATTTGCCCGTTAGTTCTGCCTCCTAGAAGAGAACCACTGCAGATTTGCTGTGACCCTTTGCTTAAAATGAGCTGTTTAAATGTTATTTGAGCATACAATTAGACTGGAAGTTTCTGGTAATATTGTATGTAATAAGACAAGTGGACTATTTGGTCATGTTCTCACTGAAACATTTCCTTTACTATCAAGAATTAATAATTTAAAGGCAATTTGGTGATTGGACATTCTTTAAGTTTTCTGTGGTGGTGTTTTGAGAGACAATAGAGACACAGAAAGTAGACTCATTTTAAAAGTTTGTGTCAAATTGCTGTTCCTTTCAGGAAGAAAGAGTTCTGGTACAATCTATCGTCTACCTTTAGGAATGGTACTATATTAAAAACACAGTGTTAGTTTCTACCGATGAGTGGTTGAGATATACACAGTAGCAGTAGTTTAATTAGTCTTTATGAGAATCTACACTGGTGGGCACATATGCTACTTTTATCTCTGCTGTGATGGCAAAATGTTCATAATCATAAGATTACATACATTTTTGTTGTTGTTGAGAGTCTTTTCTGGGATGAGAAGCTTCTGGTGCTCATTAACATGAAATGCAAGAATTCATCATACATTCATTCATATTACTCTTTCATAGACTTGTTTTTCCTGGATCTCTCAGTCTTGCTCTTGTCAGTCAAGTCACTCTTTGATGCCCAAATTATAATATTGTGTCAAAACATTAGTCTACCTACCAGTTGGTGTGTAAAATTAACCACACACAAACACACATACACACACACACACACACACACACACACACACACACACACAAATGTATTGCTTAGGAGATTTTGACAACATATATTATAAAGGCAGTCTTTCTGAGCAGAGCAAACTACCATTTTATATTGCTTTTCTTGGACAGTATGAACTTCATGGATTAGTGACTTTCAGAGATAGATGCACATTGATGTTAATTGTGGATGTATGGTTGCTTGGGTAAGACTATAAGTGACTGATTGCTATATAGATGCATGTTCACTGACATTATGCCATTTCCAATAGGTAACTTACAAGAGCAAAGGGTTTGGTCATTTTCAAAAGCACGTTCACCATGGAGAACGATCACTTAGTTATTTTTTGTTGCTGATTTTTGTTTTGATGGGAGAAAGACAGATAAATCGAGCATAGATATGATGAAAACCAACATGTCACATTCTTTTCATCTTTGTTGATGATTCTGAACTTGTATTTTACTCTTACCTCTCATAGTTTTGATTTTGATTTTTTAATGTGGGGATTAGATTAGGTAAGTGTTAAAGAGTACCTGATACTCCTTATAATACTATTAATGTTGAGTCTCATAAACCATGTTAAGGAGCTATTTCTATTCTTCAATCAATACAAAAATATTATAGTTTTTTGTGAAGAAAATGTATAATTATATTTTAGAATGCTTACTCTGACTACAGGGCATAGAATAGCCTGTCAGAGAGCAAACCCAGTAAAGGTGAAAAAAGAACTTTTGTTTTAGATGTTAGGTAAAGGGAAGGAAGATGGTGGAGGAAATAGCACATGTGGATGGAAGAGAAAGATAAGTGTGTCGATTTGATGACATTTCACAGTTGATTTAGAGTCCAATAAACCAAATGAGGAAAATGAGCTTATTTCTGTCTTCAGAAACTAGACGAATGAGATTGAAAAGCAGAAAGAGAGATAGTCAGGAAAAGAGTGAAAGGAATACTAAGAAAATAACTTCTGTTTTGGACATTGTATTAGTTTTCTAGCACTGTGTTACCAAATTACCATAACTTAAAACATCACGAATGTATTATCTTCCAGTTCTGTAGGTCACATGTCTTGGTTATCTTCACTAGTTTTTCTGTTCCAAGTTTCACAAAGCCATAATCAAGTTGTCAGTCAGTTGAGCTATTACCAGGAGGTGCTTCTAAGTTCATTCAGGTTGTAGACCCAGTTCAATGAACTGCTTCCACATTCATTCAGATTGCAGATCTAAATCAGTTCCTTGTGCTTGCATGACTGATTCCCCATTTTCTCAGTTGCTGTCATCCATGGGTTAAGCCTTACTCTAGAGATTTCTTGCATTCTTTCTTATCCTTTCCATATGCAACCCCACAGCAATCATATGTTTAGTTCCCCTTATCCATCCAGTATCTTTAGCTACCTCTTTTACCATATTTGTCTTCCTTTTCTACTTTTAAAGGATTATGTGATTACCTTGGACCTACCCAAAAATTCCAGGACAATCCTCCTATTTTTAGATCAGATGTGGAATTTTATTTTATTTTATTTATTTATTTATTTATTTTGAGTAGGAGTCTCACTCTGTTGCCCAGACTGGAGTGCAGTGGCCGCTCCCGGCCACTGCAGCCTCGACCTGCTGGGCTCCGGCGATCCTTCTGCCTCAGCCTTCCAAGTAGCCAGAATTACAGGCATGCGCTACCGCACCCGGTGACTTTTTGATTTATTGTAGAGATGAGGTCTCGCTGCCCAGGCGGGTCTCGAACCCACGGGCTCAGGCAATCCACTCACCTCAGCCTCCCAAAGGCACGGGATTACAGGCTGAGCCACCGAGCCCGGCTAGATGTGGAATTTTAAATCACTTCTTATCTATCAAAGCTTCTGGAAAGATGAATAAATTCAATGTAATCTCCTCGTGTGCAAGAAAAAAGTCAGCCTTTCTGGAAAATATACTGATTATTTTATTTTATTTTATCTTTTTGAGTCAGAATCTCACTCTGTCGCCTAGGCTGGAGCGCAGTAGCATGCTCATAGCCACCGCAGCCTCGATCTGCTGGCCTCAGGTTATCCTTCCACCTCAGTCTTCCAAGTTGCTGGAACTTCAGGCAAGCGCCACCATGCCCGTGTAATTTTTGTTTTATTGTAGAGATGAGGTCTCAAGGTCTCACCAAGTTGTCTGGGCTGGTTTCGAAAACATGGACTCAGGTAATCCTCTTACCTCGGCCTCTCAAAGTGCTGGGATTATAAGACTGAGCTACTATGTCTAGCCAAATTTACTGATCTTATTTACCAATAGAGAAACAATGTGAAATTCTTAGTTATAAAATGTTAATAGCAGCATATTCTTTGGCTGCCTGGATTATCTATCATTCAAAAGTGTCACTGAGGATTTATAGAAATGTGGTTGTTCAAATGGCTTCTTTTCATAGTCATTACTTCTTTATATATTGTCTAGAAAATCCCTCATCTTTTATACATGAACCCACACTTTCAAAAATGGAGGATAAGGGACAATTTTGGTGGCTGCATTTATGTTATAAGACTTCTTCAGTAAGAGTAGTTAATTTGGGAGGGGAAGGGAGATGGGATTAACGGTAGTCATTATCTGTCAGGGGACAGGGAGACACCTCTTATCAACAAGGGTGCCTGAACGAAGCGTATTTGTCTACCTAACCCTTAACTGTACCCCACAATATCAAAATAAAAAATATTGATTACAAAAAAAAGAGTAGTTAATTTGTGCCTGGTCTTTGTATTCTTTTAGTAGTTCATAAAACTGGTGCAGAGTATTAGCTATGGTTAATTTTATTCCGATGTATTTATTTGAATCTTTTTTGTTTCAACTTATGTGTATGAGATTATCCAGACAGAGTTTAATATAAAACCCTGGGGAAAATAACTCTTAAAAAATAGTTGTAGACAGAAGAATTTATCAAAAAGAATTGACCAGAAATTGGGAATCTCATATAATAATATGATAGGTGATTTTTTTTGTTTCAACTTAACTGAGACATAGGTGCTCACACATTTGGTCAAACATTATTTTGGATGTGACTGTGAGAGTGTTTTTGGATGAGATTAATATCTACACAGGTAAACTGCATAAAGTAGATTGCCCTCCCTTAATGTGAGTGACCCTCATCCAATCATTTGAAGGATTGAATAAAATATAATACTGACTCTTCCACAAAAAGAGGAAATTTCTCCTACTTGACTGTCGTTGAGATGGCGAATCGGTTTCTTCCTGTCTTAGATTAAAACTTTAACACTGGCTCTTCAAGTGTCCTGAGCCTCCCAGCCTGTTGACTGTACTACACCATTGGCTCTCCTAGGTCTTCAGTTTGCCAAATGAAAATCTTAAACATTTTTGCCTTCAAAATCATGAGCCAATTTTTTTCTTATAATCCTTCTGCTGCTTTTATATATGCACAAACACATAAACACTAAAAGTTGTCAGAATTAAAAGGGAATCACTAATGTTAAAAAAAAAAACTCTGATAAATAGAAATAGAGCCAGGGAAGGCCATGAAGAGAGGGTTCTTACAAGTATATACTTGATAATTTTTTTTAATTCTTAAATATTACAACCTTATACAAAAGCCATCACAAATTTACACACACATGCACACACACAAAATACTTCTGCAAGAAGTACTACTTAGCAAATATCTATCAAAATTCAGGTTGGTATTACCCTTATTATTAATCTTGTAACCAATAATAACTATTTCAAAACAATTACACATTTCTTCTCATTTTTTCATGAAAAATCTTTGTCTTCCTTTACTTCCCTAAATTCACACATAATTTACTATGGCATACATATTCCTACTGTGATGCTGTATCCCCAAACAACCTTTTTACTATTATTATTTTTAAATATTTATGTATTTCTTTATTGACCCTCTTTTTTTTCTCTTAATTTTATTTTAAACTGTGGGGTACAATTTAGGGTTAGGTATACAAATATTCATTGTGCAGGTACTCTTGTTGATGAGGTGTGCCCCCCCACCCCAGGCAGATATCAGCTACTGTCATTCCTTCCTCCCCACTACCCCTCCCCACTCCCAGGTTTCCCGCTAATGTCAATCCTTTTCTTATAATATTATGGTAGTTGTTCAAGGTTCACTTATGAATAAGAACATGTGACACTCAGCTCTTTGTTTCTGTGAGAGATCACTCAGTATAATAAACTGTAATTCCATTCAGGTTGCTACAAAGTTCATGATTTTGTTCTTCTTTATGGTTGCGTAATATTCCATTGTTTATAGGTACCACATTTTTTTAATCCAGTACTCTTTTGATTGGCGGTATGGTTGGTTCCATGTTCTTGCTAATGTGAACAATGCTGCAATAAACATACATGTGCAGGTATCTTTTTAATAGAGTGATTTGAGTTCTTCCAGGCATATTCCCAGTAGAGGGATTGTGAGGTCATATGGAAGGTCTATTTTTGGAAAGTTTAGGAATTACCACACTGATTTCCACAGAGGCTGTACTAGTTTACATTCCCACCAGCAGTATAGAAGTGTTTCCTTTTCACCACTTCCTCTCCAGCATTGTTATTTTTTATTATTGATGATGGCTATTCTGACTGGATTTAGGTGGTATCTCAACGTAGCTTTAATTTGCATCTCCTTGATGACTAGTGAGGCTGAACATTTTTTCATGTATCTGTTGGCTGCTCATATGTCTTCTTTCGAGAAGTGTCTATTCATATCTTTTGCTCACTTTGTAATGGGACTATTTGGTTTTTCTTTTCAGTACATTTGAGTTCCTTGTAGATCCTTGATGTTAGGCCTTTCTCAGACATGGAGTTGGCAAATAATTTTTCACAGTCTGTGGGTTGTCTCCCTGCTCTCTTGATAGTTTCTTTGACTTTGCAGAAACTTGTCAGTTTAATGAGGTCCCACTTGTCTATCTTATCTCTTATGATCTGGGCACTTTGGGTTTTGATCAGGAATTGGTTGCCAGTTCCAATTTCCATAAGAATGTCACCGGAATTTTCTAAGGTTCTTATAGTTTGAAGTTTTACATTTAGATCTATGATCCATTTAGAGTTCATTTTTGTGTTTGGGAATAGGTAGGGGTTCTGTTTCAACCTTCTGCATGTGGCCAACCAATTTTGCCAGCACCATTTACTGAATAGATTCTCCTCTCCCCAGTAGTGGGCGATGGAGGCTTTGCCGAAGATGAGTTGGTTGAGAAATTGAGGTTTTCTTCTGGAATCTCAAGTCTATTCCATTGGTCTATATGCCTATTCTTGTACCAATACCAGGCTGTTTGATTATTGTAGCTTTATAATGAAGTTTAAAGTCTGGGAGTGTGATACCTCCTGTTTGGTGATTATTGTTTTGGCTATTCTTGGTCGTTTTTGTTTCCATATGAATTCCTATATTGTTTTTTCTAAGTCTGAGAAGAATGTGCTGGTAATTTCATGGGCATTGTGTTAAATCTGTAGATTGTCTTAAGTAAAATGGACATCTTAACAATGTTGATTCTTCCAGTCCATGAGCATGGGATATTTTTCGACTTGTTTGTATCATCTTTGATTTCTTTGAGCAGGGTTTTGTAGTTTTCATTGTAAAGGTCTTTAATATTTCTGGTTAGGAAGATGCCAAGGTATTTCTTTCTTTTGTATGTGTGTGTGGCTATTGTGAATGGAATTGTGCTTTTTATTTGGGTTTCTGTTTGTTTATTATTGGTGTATAGAAATGCGATTGTCTTTTGCACATTTATTTTATACCCTGAGACTTTGCCAAAGTCCTTTATTAGTGTGAGGAGGTTTTTTGATAGATTCTCTTGAGTTTTCAAGGTCATCATCTGCAAAGAGAGATAATCATGTCATCTGCAAAGAGAGATAACTTGACTTCCTCTTTTCCTATTTGTATACTCCTGATCGCCTCTCTTCTCTGATTGTTCTAGCTGGAACTTCCCAAACTGCGTTGAACAGGAGGGGTAAGTGTGGGCATCCTTGCCTTGTTCTAGTTTTCAGGGGAAATGGTTCCAATTTCTGTGTGTTTAGCAGTATGCTGTTGGTGGCTTTCTGGTAGATGGCTCTTACCATCTTGAGATACATTTCATCTGTGCCTAGATGTTTGAGCGTTTTTATCATGAAGGGGTGCTAGATTTTATCAAAAGCTTTTTCTGCATCCAATGATATAATCATGTTGTATATTTTTTCATTCAATTATATTACATAGCTGAATATTTATTTATTTATCCTCTGATTCCTTGTTATTTAGGTTAATATATATGGTGTCAGAAGGGGGTACCTGAAAAAGATCACTTTTGGAAGAAATGTGTGATTCTCAGAACCAGTGTTAGTACTTATTTGAGTCCTTTGAGCTCTCTGCTTTCAAACCTCACCTTTTCTGTACAGGTAACTCTTCTCTCAGGCTTAAGATTCCTCCTTTTGTGAGAGGCTTTTTTACTTTATTTGGGATTTGAAGTGAATATGGTTGCCTTAATAATATTGTATGACTTTTGAGACAGTAACTTTTTTTCTTTGCTGATAAGTTCTTTCTGGTATAAGAACAAATGTCTTTTTGGATGTACCAGTCTTGGTTCCTACAGAATTTATATTCAGTATTTGAGACATATCTTCTCTGATTTGTGCACCTAGTTTAATATTTTGTTTAATCTGCATGCCTAGGTTAAAAATTTTGTAAAGACTCTTATCTTGGTTTCCTTTGATGTAGTCTTACCCTTTTTCCTTGCTTGTTTCTGAAAATCTTTCAAGAGCAATAACAAACATTCTGATGGTGGGCTCCGGATGGCTAATTAAAAGTCACTAGGGCATTGGTCTAAAACACTAATCTAAGCTCCTGACATTCCCTGACAAGATTTACATGATTTTTCTTTGCTCTTGAGAGATTAATAAAAAGTGGGATGAGATTCTCAAACTTTAAGGCATGACAGCTTTTCTGGGGCTTTGACCAGTTTATGCACATTTTAAACAGATGGACAAAGTACATAAGGAAAAATTAGAACTTAAAATGGTCATTATTTGAAAAATTTGTAACTATAGAATTAATATGTAAGCCTTCTGTTTTCCATCTTTCTATTTTTTTCTGTCTACTTCAAATTTGCTGACTTTTCTACCAGTGCTGAGTTAAAACAATCCTTATGGCATTCCAGCCAAAATTTTAAAAAGGTCTTAAAGGCATTCAAATTAATGGTTTTACCAATTACAACAGCTCTATGATAACCAACAACCTAGACACCTTTTAGAAATATAAATTTAGGTTTGCCTGACTAGTAATTGCCTATGGTGATGGAATATGTAATTAAAAAATTAATAATCTAAAAGAAAACAACTAGATAAGCATCTATAAATGTTAGGCTCTCAAATTAAATAGGTCAAAATCTTGAGCTCAGAGCAGTAATATACATTATCTCTGTAAAGCACAAACTTTAATTTTTTTTTTCTGTTGTACATAGGCCAAAAAGAAATAGCCATATAAAATACCTACTATTTTTTTCACCTGAATTTGCTAACTAAACAAACAAGACAGGTGAACAAAAGATTAATTTGTAACTAATTCAAGACTGCTTGAAAATATGGCCTTTTTTGTTTTGCTTTGTTTTGTTTTGTTTTGTTTACAATTCAGTCAGTCCTACCTAATATGCAAACACTGAAATTTAATCCTAAACTCATTTCAAACTAGAGTGAAAAAAACTAAAAGAGGTTTTTAAAAATCAAATTTCGTGGCAACTCTTTACCCCAAATTTTGCTCCACGGCCTTCATTAAATAGCCCATCAGGACAAATAAAATTTAGCCATATGAACAGGTTTCAATTTTGTTATAAATATAATTTGGATTCAGCTGTCTTTTATAAACCAGTGAACTTCTATCACTATTTTACAGCAGAATTCTAAATTGAAAGCAATAACGTCTTTGTGTATGTAAATGTGTCATGCATGTGTGCATGCATTATGTAATATGTTGTGCCTTTGTGGTATAATCTGATGAACTCAGTCATAAATCTTTAAAATTAAATAAGTAAACACTAATTTAAGATAGAAAATATTTAATAATAAATTCAAATACTTTTTGTTTTGCAAATTAAATAAATCTTTCATAAACAAGCTTGTTTTTAAATTATTGGTAAAATAAAAATATCTTCAGAAGTTTTATGTACATTTTTGCCTGGGTTGACTGGCCAGAAAATTTTATATTTATGTCTACCAGATATTTTAAGGTTTCAGGATTTGATACAAAAATTGTAAAATTAAAAAATCAACCTAAAACAGAAAGATCTTTGCTTGCATACATTTCGATAAGTAAGACTAATTTAATATTGTTAGTCTAATTAAAAAATCTGTATTTTCTTAGTTAATGCAAAATACCCGTGTATTTAACTCTAGAGTTTACTTAGGTGAACACTTTGATATTTACATGCAATAAAAATGGTTAAGAGAAAAGTAACTTGAAATGGTGACTCGTGTAATATCTAAGTTCTAATAAGTGATCTAGGAAAACTATTAAAAATAAATAAAATTGGCAAATTAAATGATTATAGATAAACTTTTTATTATTATGTATCCATAATAATTAAATATTAAAAAAAGAAAATATTGAAGTTATGGTAAAGTAAATAATAAAATTTATGAAATTTGTGTCATTTCTCACTTTCATGCAGAGTCAGAGTCTCACTTTCACACAGGCTGGAGAACAGTGGCATATTCATGGCCACCACAGCTGCTGGACTCAGGCAATCCTTCCACCTCAGCCTTCCAAGTAGCTGGAACTGCAGGTGTACACCACCACACCCAGAAAATTTTTCGATTTATTGTAAAGACGAGGTCTTACGAAATTGCCCAGGTTGGTCTTGAAACCCTGGGCTCATACAATCCTCTCGCCCCGCCTTTCAGAGTGCTAGGATTATAGGCATAAGCCACCTCAACTGGTGTTGAGTCATTTCTAATCAAGGTTACCGTCCCACTCAGAACAAAAACTATTCTACTTCTAAAGTCCCATAAGCTGAAATTAGACACATTTTAAGGAATGAACCTTATACCTAATGTATGTACCACACAAATAATTAACCAATCTTTCACCCACCCTAAGTCATGACCAAATATATTCAAACTACACGCAAGGAGAAGTTAATGTTTTCATGCTAATATTAGCATGAAAAAGTAGACAACTTTTCCCAAGACATTGGAATAAAACTCCATGTCATAATGAGACACTTACCTCCCCTAATGCTACCTTTTGCCTTTGACAGGATAATGGTGCAATTGAAACTTTACAGTCAAGAGCTCCTGCTGGTAACATAAAAAAAACCTAATCCAAATAAAATTGTTTTGTATTCATTGTATTAATTAGTTATAAGAGATTATGTGTGCTATTGCTAACACCACATGTTGTACCTAGATAAATTTCTTTTGAAAAGTTGAAATTCATATACACAAGATAAGGAAACAGACCACATGGGGAAAATAAAATAAGAAGGAAAAAACAGCCTAAATCCCATTGTAATTTGATTTATTCAATTAGTAGTCTTTAAGACTATGTTCATGGCTCAAAATCATTATGCAAATCAAAATTTTCCTATTACTGCAATTTGCCTTGCATTTCTTCATTTTAAACTTTGCATTTGTCACTTGTTAAATTTTTTCAAAAGTATAGCTCTTAGCAAAATAATGCTGGTCCAGCACTTAGAAAGTTAGCAAAATCCTACAGAACAGACAAGATTGAACGTAACCATGGACTCATGGTAGACTTCTCTTGAGAGTCACTCCCTTACTCTCCTTTGTTACTCAAATTTGGCTAAAATAGTTTGACCTTGATACCTGGTCACCAATCACTCCCTGCAGCATGGGATGAGATTAGCAACTAGGGCAGTTACATACAGCATAGAAAGACTTTAGAACCTAACTGCAAATTGATTGATCAGTGATTCTTTCTGAGAAAGATCTTTATTAAAAAAGGAATGTCAAATTCGTCAGAATCCAAATGGACTAATATTTAGAAAACTTGAATGCATAAATCCAGAAAAGGCCATGAAGAGTTTTCACACTTGTATACCTGATGCTAATTTTTTAAAAATGTACAAAAAACCCCTCACAGCTTTGTACAAAGACCACTGTAAGTTTACATACACAGAGAGAAATACTTCTGCAAAGGTATTTGTCCAGCAAACTGCCTGTCCAACTTTGGACTGGCATCAGCCTTATGATTGATCTTTGCAGCCAAGTATTTAATTATTTTCAAACAGTTAAGCTGTCTTCCTTGTTTTATCCTTTGGTTACCTTGTTTTATCCTTTGGATACCTTTGCTTTTCCCTTGCACAGACAGTTTACTACGGCATGTATATTCACACTGCAATGTTCCTCCCAAATGAACATCTTTTCTCTGTTTGCTTTTTTTGGTTGAAAATATGTGAACACACATCCAACTGTTACTGTTTCTCTAGAAAACACTAATGGAGATAGAAAGGATGAAAAGATAATATTGAAATAAGTAGAAAGTTGTCAATAATGTCTAATGCTAAAATGAATTTGGTTACTTAAAAAATGGCAAAACTGGTTACAACAAAGTGAGGACATTTTTAGGGAGCACTGTATAATAGCACTGTAGAATCGCCAATACATTGTGGATAAACAATCTCATTTGCTGCTTAACGACAATGCCAAGCAATCTTTTTCTTCTGCTTCACAGGAAGAAAATAGAATTTCAGGGAAATTTGGTATCAAAGTTAATTAATAGTAGACTATGACTTGAGCTCAAATGTTCCTTTTATCTATTTCATAAAAATGTTTTCCAAGTGATTATACAAATATTTAAAGCAAAGGACCTTTAGAAGTCTAGATTTATAAAGACTATGCATAATTACACTTAAAAATTTCAAGGGGAGTAAAACTATGAGGCAAATTATTTACTATTTTATTACAGTCATGAACGGTATAATGACATTTCAGCCAACAATGGACCGTATGCATGACTATGGTCCTATTTCTTAACTGAGCTGAGAAATCCCTATTACCTAGTGATGTTGTAGCTGCCATAGCTTCATAATGCAACATAATACTCAGGTGTTTGTGGTGGTTCATTTTGTCTTAGTCTGAGACTGGGTAATTTATAAAGAAAAGAGGTTTATTTGACTCTGAATTCTGGTAGATAAAATATTGCTGATTAGGCAGCTGCAGGTGGTGAGAGCCTCATGCTGCTTCCATACAGTGCAAAAAGCAGAAAAGAAGTGAATATATACAAACAGATTACATGGGAAGAGCATAAGCAATAGAGAAAAATTAAGGATGCCAGATTCTTTTTAACAACTCGGTCATGCAAAAACAATGCATTCCCACCAGAGTTAGATCTCTCTCACCCTTGTAGGAGGGCATTTGTCTATTCATAAAGAACTTTCTCCCATGATCTACCTTGGATAAGGCCTCACTTCCCAACATTTTCACACTGGGGAGCAGACATCAACATGCGTGCATTTTGGTGAGGACTAACCACATCAAAAACCACAGCACTGGTGTAAACAAACTTACTGTACTGTTAGACATATAAAAGTATAGCATATCAAACTATATTTATAATTATATTGTATTGTAAATATAAAGTTGCATTACATATATTTAGAAATACCGTATGTGTAATGATGATAATAAATGACTGTTACTGGTTTATGTATTTACGTATCATATATGTATTTTTTGTTTTAGAGTATACACCTTGTACTTATATGAGAAAAACGTTTACGGTAAAACAGCCTCAGGTAGGTGTTTTAGGAAATATTTCAACAGACCGTATTGCTCTTGTAGAATATGACATTTTCATGTGTGTTATTGCCACTGAAGACCTCCTGGTGGGACACAATGTAGAGGTATAAAGTGAAGGTGATAATCTTGATCCCGTGTAGGCTTAGACTAATGTGTACATTTGTGTCTTAGTTTTTAGCAAAAAAAAAAGGAAAAAAGTTTGACTAGTAAAAAATTAAAAATAGTAGCCAGCTTATAGGATAAAGATATAAAGAAAATCTTTTCATATAGCTGTACAATGTGTTTGTGTTTTAAGCTAAGTGCTAATACAGTCAATTCAAAAAGTCAAATAAGGTTATAAAGTAAAAATATTATAGCAAGCTAAAGCTAATTTACTACTAAGGAAAAAATATTTTAATAAATTTAGTGTAGCCTATGTATTCTGCATTTATAACATCTACAGTAGTGTGCAGCAATTTCCTAGGCCATCATGCTAATTCACTCACTGATTAACCCAGAGCAACTTCCAGTCCTGCAAACTTCATTTATGGTAAGTATCCTATACAAATGTATCACTTTCTACCTTTTATACCATATTTTTATACTGCATTTTCTATGTTTAGCTACATAAATACTTACTATTGTGCTGCAAATGCCTACAGTATTTATTACAGTAACATGCAGTACATGTTTGTAACCTAGGAGCAATAGACTATAACATACAGTCTATGTGTATAGTAGGCTTTACAGTCGAGGTTTGTGAGAGCATCCGTTATGATGCACAGTGACAAAATCACCTGCTGATGCATTTCTAAGACTGTATTCCCTTCATTAAGTGATGCATGACTATATTTTAACATTCTTAATAGTTAAATTACATGTATAGATATAGATGTATTTACATTATTTTACCTAAAACATTTCTTTGTTTCATTAGGGAGATGCTAAATTTTTGACCTGGAAACAAATAATTTGAACCAGAACAAAAAAGAGAAAGAAATAACAAAAAAATGCTAATCATGTAATACATAATTAGTATAAAACATACAGTTGTCTAATATCTGTTAAACTTATTTTTAGATTTTTAAATAATTGCTTAGTAAATATAGTATAATATTGATAATGTAAATAATTTTCTTTCTACCTATTTATGCATTTATTCTAATTGACAAATAAAAGTTATGTGTCTTATGGTGTACATTGTGCTGTTTTGAAATATGTATAGCTTGTGGAATGACTGGTCTGAGATAAGAAATATATACATTGCATCACACTCATTTATTCATGGTAAGAACATTGAAAATATACTTTCTTAGCTATTTTCATGTATACAATATATTACTATTAACTGTAGGCACCACATCGTATAGTACATTTCTTGGAATTATTTTTTCTTACTGATATTTTGTATCTTTTATCTATATCAATGCAATTCCCCTGAACCCTGTTCCCAGCCCTTGGTAACCACCATTTTACTCTCTGCTTCTGTAAGTTCAGCTTTTTAAGATTCCACACATGAGCAGATCATGCAGTGTTTATCATTCATGCCTGGATCATTTTATTTAACGTAATGTCTTCCAGCTTCATTTGTTCATGTTATAAATGATAGAATTTTCCTTTTTGTGGCTAAATAATATGCCATTGTGCATTTATGTCACTTTTTTTTAGACTGTAAAATATAGTTTATTTAAAAAGTAAATTGGAGGAGGGAAATTCACCCCCCTAAGGGAGGGAAGGGGACCAAAGTTAGAAGACATGGTGATGGCTATAGCTCAAAGAGTACATGGTCACATCAGATCTAGTAAGACATTGGCCTATGCCACGTTTTTTAATTCAACCATAGTTTGATGGTCACTGAATGAATTCATAACTTTGTTATTATGAATAGTGCTGTGATAAACAAGTGAATGCAATCTTTCCTTGATAAACAGATTTCTTTTTCTTTACATAAATATTAAGTAGTGGGATAGCTAAATTGCATGGTAGTTCTATTTTCAATTTTTGAAGAAATTCCATACTGTATTCCATAATGACTTTGCTCCTTTGCACTTTCACAGTGTAAAAAAAACAATTTTATGGTTATTTTTGCTTCTTATATTAAAGTCACACAGTGCATGTGAACACATAAATTATATGTTTGAAATAAGATAAAAATAAAAGTATTCTGAAGGAGACTTCAGATGTTAAAAAAAATCTGAGCTATATATCAATGTGTTTAATTAGTCCTTATAAAGCACAATCCCATTCACAATAGCCACAAAAAAATGAAATACCTCAGCATCTTCCTAACCAAAGAAGTGAAAGATCTTTCCAATGAGAACTACAAAACACTGCTCAAAGAAATCCAAGAAGACACAAACAATGAAAAAATATTCCATACTCATGAATAGAAAGAATCAACATTGTTAAGATATTTATCCTACCAAAGACAATCTACAGATTCAACACAATACCCATTAAATTACCAGCATCATTCTTCTCAGACCTGGAAATGACAAGACAGAAATTCATTTTGAAACATAAGTGACCACGAATAGCCAAAACAATCTTTAGCAAAAGAAACAAAGCAGGAGGTATCACACTTCCAGACTTCAAACTTTACTATAAGGCTACAATAATCAAAAGAGTCTGGTATTGGCACAAGGACAGGCATACATATCAATGGAACAGGATAGAGAGTCCTGAAGCAAAGCCTCAATTTCTTAACCAACTCATTTTTGACAAAGCCTCCAACAACAACCATTGGAGAGATAACTTATTCAATAAATGGTGCTGGGAAAACTGGCTGATTACATGCTGAAGATTGAAACAGGACCCCTACCTATCATCATACACAAACATTAACTCTAAATGGATCAAATACCTAAATGTAAAACCTCAAACTATAAGAATCTTAGAAAATGCAGGAGACATCCTTATGGATATTGGAACTGGCAACCAATTCCTGATCAAAATCCCAAATGCCCACGCCATAAAGATATGATAGACAAGTGGACCTCATCTTTTGAGCTTCTGCAAAGCAAAAGAAACCATCAAGAGAGCAGGGAATCAGCCCACAGAATGGGAAAAAATATTGGCAACTGTATATCTTACAAAGATCTAACATCTAGGATCTACAAAGAATTCAAACACACCAAAAGGAAACAAAACAAAGAGCCCCATTAAAAAGTGAGCAAAAGACATAGACACTTCTCAAAAGAAGATATATGGGCAACCAACAGACAAATGAAAAGGTACTCAGCCTCAATAATCATCAGAGACGTGCAAATCAAAACCACATTGAGATACCACCTAACCCCCCTAAGAATGGCCATCATTAATAAAACAAACAACAACAGGTGCTGGCAAGGATGCACAGAAAAAGGAACATTTCTACACTGCTGATGGAAACACACTATTACAACCTCTTTGGAAGACAGTGTGGCTATTTCTGGAAGAATTAGAAATTGACCTTCCATATGACCCAGAAATTCCCTTATTGGGAATATACCAGAAGGAACTCAAATCATTCTATAAAAAAGATATCTGTACACACATGTTTGTTGCAGCTCTATTCACAATAGCAAAAACATGGAACCAGCCATGCTGCACATCAAAACTGAACTGGATTAAACACACACACACACACACACACACACACACACACACACACACACACACACAATGGAATATTATATAGCCATAAAGAAGGACAGACGTATGGACTTCACAGTAACTAGGATGAATTTATAGTCTATCATATTCAGTGATCTATCACAGAAACAAAGAACAGACTATCATATGTTCTCACTCATAAGCAGACCTTTAACAATTATCACAATACCATAAGAAAGGGACTGGCAGTAGCGGGAAACTATCAGGGGACAGAGGGTGGGATTGGCAGTTGAGGGAAACTGCCAGGGGAGGAAGGGGTACACCTCATCAACAAGGGTATCTGCATAATGAATATTTGTATACCTAACCCTGAATTGTATTCCACATCTTTAAAATAAAAGAAAAAAATAGCCCTTTTAGTAAGAATTCATAAGAATTTATGTTGTATAACATTTATTAATTATTAGGAGCAATTAAATATAATAATAATAAGAATAATAGAAATATACTTTCTGTAGTACAAAACCAGCACTACATTAGAGATCAGTAAGTAAAATATACTTCTTCCATGGGTGTTTCCAAACACATAATAGAGCTAATTAATTCCAGAAAACTTTTGTTCAGTTTCAACTGAATGCAGTGAATTGAGCTAGGCACTTTGAGTGATGCAAATTGAATTATATACATTTTCTTACCCTTCAGAAGACCTCTGGAAGGGGCATGGGAGGATAATAATGCAACAAAAAGCTCTATTGAGTAAAGTAGTGACACAAAGAAATTGCAACAGGAGAATAAGAAAGATGAATTTAATCCTGAGACAAATGGTTAATTGTGGAAAGTTTTTATACAGTGAGTATTTTTATAGAGGGTCTTAAAAATTGAGTTGATATTTACTAAGCATATATTGGTCATGTGGACAGCGGATGGATGCATGGACTTCTAAGGAGACAGAATAGAATGAAGAAAGTGAAGTGGCAAAGTATCCTCTGCAAATCACGAGTTATGAATTGTCCATTGTAAGGCTGGGCATGGTGTGAGTATGTGTGTTTGTGTTTGTGTGTGTGTACTAGCATGTGCAGAGCAGTGTACTGGGGTTAACAACTGTTATCTGAGATTAAGAAGACAAAAATAAACATATCTTGATTTATTATGTTTACTAAGTTATCTGGTATAAATGTTCACCATGGCTGAAGTTACTCAATGCAGAGTTAAAATGAGATGCACACAATTGACTCTGACATGAATTAGTTCAATTTATGAGTATTTTCCTCTATATATGTATCTAGGTATGGATGTTTTAATACTCTGAACAGAGAAGAAGTAAATGGAGACGTGGTAAGATATAACATCCAACATAGGGATTAAGTATATATAAAAGAAAACTGAAAAAAAAATATGTGTTCATTTTTCTATCACCCAAAAAGTGTCCTGAAGTCAGTATTTCAGGACTCATATGGTGATTTCTAGAGAAATTCAGTGTTCTTCCATCTTTCAATTCTGTTGTCTTTATAAACCAGCTTCAAAATTAGATAAAAATATATTGATCCAAGAAGCCATCATCATGGGTACTTGACAGGTTGGAAAATAAGGAAAGTTAAAAAAATAAAAATAATTAAATAGAACAGAGGTGCAACATTGTATAAGATAATTTTTAGTATGCCCATCCACACCTCTATTTCTATCTCATAGTCCAGATCTTAGTCACATTAATGTAAAAGAGGCTCTAAAATGAATCTTTTATGTTTGAAAATTCTTGCCTGAAATAAAAAATATTTAAATAAGGTCTATAAAGAAACAAGAGATGTTATAAAAACTTTCAGCCTCCACTACAAATAAATTATGGTAGAAGAGAAAAGTAGAAAATATGTCAGTGTTAGAAATAAGCATCAGCAAAGAGAATTGAATACTTTATATATAATTCAGATATATATGTGTGTGTGTGTGTATGTGTGTGTGTGTGTGTGTGTGTGTGTATATAACTTTTATTTTATTACCTTTTATGACACTGCTTACCACTGGTGGAAATAATTACTTAATTTAAAAGGCAATAACTTTGCTAATTATAATAAATATTGAATTAACTTATGAGAAAATATCTTAGTCTGTTTCAGTTGCTATAACACTATTCTATAACCTGGGTAGCTTATAAACAACAGAAATTTATTTCTTACAGTTTGTAAATTCCAAAGTCAAAGCACTGCCAGATCTGGTGGGAGGCCACTTACTGATTCAGAAAGGACATCTTGTCTCAATAACATCCCATGGCAAGTGGCAAGAGAGGTCTCTGAGGCCTCTTAAAAAAAAAAGTCACCAATCCCATTCATGTGGGCTCTGCCCTTATGACATTATCACTTCAGAAAGATACCACTTCCTAACATCATCACTTTAGGGATTAGGATTTGAATATATACAATGTGTGGAGAACATAAACAATAAGTTCTCTGCAGATAATATTAGCAAAAAAGTTATTGTTTGTAAATTGTAGACTATAACAAATCTAACAGCTCTAACCATAAATAAAAAGAGATCTCATCAATACTTTTGTCCAATCAAAATTAAGCTAGAAGTGATGTCTTAAGACATAGAATGCAATGCTCTACTACTTTAGGAGGAAACTTGGATCTTGGAAGAATGTTTGCAAAGTATAAAGGCCAATAATAATTGGAGAAAATGAGAGAAGAAAGGTTACCAGAAGGAGAAACAGCCAAAAAAAAAGATGGAACTCCCAGACAGTGTGAACATGGAAATGATTTCCATGCGTATTTGCGATTATATAACAATAAAAATCATCTCCCCTATTATGAATTTTACTCAGAACATTTATGACACAGCTGTCATAAATGAGGTCTCATATATGCACCCTGATGCAATTGGAACTATTTGAGGAAAATAGAAAAATAGCAATGTTTAGATTTCTGATTAAAAGACTTATTCTAGTGGCAGGGCATATAATTCACGTTTTGAATGTGTAGATATGGGAGAAAGGGAAATTGGTAAGGAGTGAAACCCAACAATTCAGGAAAGAAATAATGAGCTCCAAATTAATGCAACAGCATTGCAAAGGGAAGAATGGAAGTAAAAAAATCTTGTCAAGTTATATCACTAGGATTAGCAAGTAATTGGCTGTGGAAATTTGAAGAAAATATATCTAAGGCTTCCTGTGTGGGTCACAGAGTAGAAGACAGAGTTGCTTATCAAGACAGAGAACACTTTGGAAGGAAGATACTTGTTAAGGAAAGAGGTACAATCAATTTGAGTAATATTTGTTTCTAACAATTTGCTAAATATTCAAATAGAGGCATTCTGTAATTACTGGGGAAAGAAATATAAGTGGGTAAATCAGGTTAGAAATATTTAAAATGCTTCTGCTAGAAGAGCAGATCTGGAGGTCAATGGCAAAGAAGCATATGTGACAATGAAGAAAAATAAAAGGAGCAAAGCTTGGAATTTGGAAAAATCTTTTTGAGAAAGACAGAGAAAAGAGTGTTTAAAAAGATTGAAAAGAGGAAATGAAGTAGTCTGTGACACAACACTTTAAATATGGAATGCTCTGCTAATTCATACATTTTCTCATAATAAATATAAAGACAGATATAAGTAAAACAATAATCATGATTGTTTTACTTATATCTGTCTTTATATTTATTATGAGAAAATGTACGCATTAACATGATTGTATGCCTCAGAAAATAACTCTAGTATTTAGAGAAATGGGAAAAATCAGAAGTTCAGAATACAAAGGGTTAGGGGTAAGATGTCTTGAGAATGACGTGATTTTCAACAAGAACAAACACAAGTGGCCATGTGGTGGCTTATACAATGTTCTGCCTCTGCAATGACTTTTCTTCTAATCCTTCCACCTTTGGTTCTCAAATTTCAAAGTCCCAAAAAAGGAACTGGTGACATTCCTGCCCTATTACTGTGCTCCAAGAAAAAACTGGCTTCCTGTGTTTCTGAAGGTAGCACTGCCTCTTTCATTACTATATAAATAGAGAAATTCAAACAAGAAAGATGAGGGAGACAATCATGTGTGCGTGGAGGTGTTTACAGAGAAACTAGGAATGTTCATGTCATGCTGAGTGTTTATAATGTGCCACACACCGAGCTAAAGGATTAATATGCATGTTCTGAGATAATAACCACAATTTTTCGGATTACTATTCTCAATATGCGGAATAGAAAACTAAAATTTAGAGGATTAAATACTCACTCTAAGGTAACCCAACTCATAAATGGAGCAAGAGTTAGAACCCAGCAAGTTCAGCTCCATATACAAATTTAAACATGTTCAAGTCACTTATATTTTAACAGTTCTCTATATGATTAACTTGTATCAAATAATTCAACTATTTAGTGGCTAAATTGCAATGAAAAATGGTTAGTTAAAATTAGTATCAATTGGTATAAAATAAAATGTTCTCTCCCAAGTAATTGGAAATAATGGGAGTATGAACTACTGCTCAGAGTAAAGGAGTTACTAAAATATATTGGTTTAGGGCATGAATCGGTGATAGGATATAAAGTGAGTTTTTTTTCCTTCAGTTTATAATTTTGGTCAATGCCAAAATTAAGAGGTCAAGAGGCCATAAGTTCATCACCCAACTTGAGGGTATGCAAAAGGAAGTAAAAATATTGATTCAAAAAGACTAAATAGTGAGCATTTATTTGCAAAAGTTTATTGACTGTTAAGCCCTATAATCATCTTCTTTTTATCGGAAGTGAAGGTGTTCATTTCTTTCCTCCCCATCTCCAACTGAGTAAGGGAGATATTTAGAGAAACAATTGGAAAACATGACCTATGTCCACTGAAGATTGTGGGGTACAGAGATTAGTGCCAGGTCCCTTCCTGGAGCAGTCTACCATAAAGGACTTGTTGTCATCTGTGATGACAGAATGCAGAAAGAACAACCTGACATTCCAAATCTTGAAAAGTTTTTCTCAAGTTTCAGGTAGAACCCATGGGAAGTAGCTGAATTTAAATTACCTAGAAAATATACTTGCATTAGTGAACCAACTGACAGTGTGAGTCACCGTATCAAAAAGACTATTGGAGAGTTGCTGAGAAAGGTGATTAAGATGAAATGGAACCACTTGTATCCAAAAAAATATATAGCAGAAATTTCCCAAGAGGGCCTCAAAAATTCTCAAAACTGTACAAAACTGTTCCATAAAATAGAACACTAAAGACATTTTCAAATTCATATTTTAACCATAGTCACCATTTCCCTCCCTCCCTCTGCTTTTTTTTTCTCTCTCTCTCTCTTTTGACCATTTTGGGACTTGGAGGCTGAAAGTCAAATGAGTAGAAAGAGTAAATGTGACATTGGAATAAACACGATAATCCTGTCATGCTTTATCCCCTCCTCGTTGCATTCTCATAAAACTAAATCAGGAACAAATGAAGCTTGAATATTATACTTGACTGTGCTTCATAAATATCTGAGAATGATATGGTTTGTTAGTAAATAAGGTGAGCAGAAAAACTTAGGGATATGCTTGAGATTTTGAGTCATGAAAGAATGATTTGACAGAGTACATTTTTAAGAAGATTGAAAACAGCAAAAATTAAAGTTGACTTTTGCTAGCTTACTACTCCAGCTTATTCAATAAATCAACTTTAAATATGAAAGACCACCTGAAAAATACAAACTGGCTCTCAGTCTGTTAAGTATGACTGAAATAAATTTAAGATATAAACATATCCAAAGGAAGAGTAAATCAACAATGGGAATTAAAGGTAGACCTCTGTTGGGAGCCAGCCACGGAGGCCCACTGAGCGTTAGGGATCAGGAAGGGCCGTTGACCCCGAGACCACTAGGATGCGTTCAGGAGTTATTGACCCCATTTCCTACCCCTTTCTACTCAGCACTAACCAGATTAAGCTCCTGCGAGCTCAAAACATAAAAACTCTGAGATTGGGACGAACACAAGCTAACTTTAGAAGCTCATTGCTCCCATTCTTCCACAAACTGCAGTTTTGACTTTCACACAACTTATAATTCAAACTCATGTCAATTCTGAGAGCCTTAGTATTGGTCACAGGCTTCTGGGTCATGATCTTAGGATTTATTGAAGGCATAAATTGTAGTATATAGTTTTAGAAGACATCCTTTTTGTTGAAAGAATGCAACTGGGTTACTTGCAGGTAGCCCACTGTGAACTTTGGACTGGGCCACATTTCAAACATTCTGGGATGGGCCACTTTCGTTTGTAAAGTAAATACTTAAGCTTCTATAGAATTGTTTAACTTGGCATAAATCAATCAGTTTAGGATGAAAAAAGGTTTATAGAATATGTCAGTCACGGATTAGATTATCCTTTGTTATGGGATTTTAAGATTATCATATGAAAAGGGTTTAAAGGCAATCATTGATTAAGTTTTCATGGATTAAGGTTTCTGGTGGGTGGGGGACGCTCCTCCCACATCTGACTTTGTGTATAAAAGACCCATTGTAATTCCCAATAACACACATCGCTTCTGCACTAGACTGGAGTCCAGTCTCTCTCTCTCTCTCTCTCTCTCTCTCTCTCTCACTCTCTCTCTCTCTCTCTCTCTCTCTCTCTCTCTCTCTCTCTCTCTCTCTCTCTCTCTCTCTTTCTTCTTCCCCCCAATCGCTGACGCCATCTCCACCTTTGGGGTACCCTGAACCCGGCTGCAGCTGGTCTCTGGCAGACCTCTATGGAAGAAAACATTTGCAAATGATTTTAGAAGACATTAGGCCTAAGGAGATGGAAGGGAGAAAAGATGAGAGAAGGGGGACATAATAAATAAATACAAAGATGTTATAGTACTTAAATATTATTAAGTGTTTACTATATGGGAAGCATCTTGTTAAGCATTATGATGGAGTCACTTATTTTACTCCTTTCAAAAATAACAAAGTAGTTAATAGCATCTTTTGTACAAAGTAAGAAACTGAGTCACAGAGAGATAAGATAACTTGCCCAAGTTATAGCTAGTAAATACCAACAGATACATACAAGACTATAATAATTAAAAACTTAGTTGTTGGAAAAAAATTACAAGTGTACCAGGTTTTAAGAGAACAGGACAGAGACACTGAATTATTCTTCAAAAGGATTTAGTTTGGCCTTTTGGCCAATTGTGTTAAATCAAGCTAACCTAATTTTTCATTTCACTGAGTCTGTTGAAAATTAAGTCTAATCTCATTAGTGTTGTCTAAGTTGAATGCTTTTGGGGAAAAAATAACTCTATTAAGCCATATAGACACAATTAGTGAAATGTATTAAATGTGATTATAATGTGATGGATTATTTCTATATGCATACCAAGCTTATAGACTCCAATGAATATGAACTTTACACTATTAACTTTGGAAGAATAGAATATGTTGTAATAAACCTCTTTTGATTCAAAACAGTTTTGTGTTTTTCCTTCATTTTGAATTCAGCTCAGAGTACTTTTCAAAGCATATAAAAATATGTATTTTTAGAAAAATAATATTATTTAACAATACATTTTATTACCCAGTTTGAAACCCAGAGTTGTCCCTGAGTATTTTGACATTTGTCTTGAAATCAAGTCTATTTTTAATTCTAATATTATGCAAATACTGATTCAATTTCTAAGACTGATTTGTCTTTCCTGAAGATATTTTTAAATGAAATATTTCACAAATAGCTTGAACAATGATAGCACCAATAATAGAAACCCATAGCCTACTAGGTAATTACTTTGAAAAAAATGCCATTCAGAATGTATTTGAAAAACATTAGTCTTGGAATTTTACATTTATATATTAGCAATAATTTACCAATGAGTAATAGTAAATGCATACTTATACATCTAGTGACAAGGAGTTGCTTTGAAACAAGAGCATTTCTACATTAATAACATTAGATCATAATTCCACTTTGAGCTTTCATATCATATCTATAAACAAACAAAATCTTAACTAAAGAAAAGAAAGCATTACACGTCATTTTGTTGATGGTAGAATTACTTAAAATTGCACACAATTGCCAACAATTTAGTAAAATGTGAAACTATTGTTTTATTTATGGCCATTTTCTGAGCATTTTATGGCCATTAAAAAAATGACAAATGGAAAATGAATGACAAAAAATGTATGGAATATCTAAAGGGCAGTTGGTTTATGTGGTAGATTTATGCATAATTTTCCTTCTCATCTTTTTCTTTCTTTTCCTTATTTCTTCCCATATTTTCAAGTCTTTCATCATAGTATAGCATTATATATTACTGAGATGATAAAATATTAATCAAATCTGAATTTTAAAAAGGAGTATAATTGCACAGGCTGTGAATACCAAGAGATGGAAAAATTGAGGGTCACTTTAGAGGTCCCCAGTCACAGTTTGTCCTCTGACCCCCATGAGTCATGTGATTTCCATATACAAAATATACTCATTCCCTTTGAAGGTTTTCAAAATTCTCCCATTATAATATTTGCTTAAAATCTAGAATCTCATGTTCTACAGCAGGTCCTGGAATGAATGAGGCTCCAGCTTTATTATTTCTTCTCAAATACAGTCTCGCTGGTTCTCTACCTGTGGAATCAAAGAGACAAGTTATCTGCCTTCTTAGCCACTCAATAGAAAAATGGTAGACTAAACACATGATAATAATTTCAAACATTCATTTTTGCAAATGGGAACAGTTGGAGACATGGAGGAATCATGACCCACTGACACATGTCAACCTTTGTATCCAATTAGGTAAAAGTTGGAAGTGTCTTGAATATTGGTAAGTCCCTGGAATAATTCTCCATTGCTTTCCTGTCACCCTGTGGAATCTTGGTTGTGCCCTCTGATTTATCCTATCTTTTCTATGCTTCCTTTGGCATGTGTTTGCTGCTGAGCAGGTCTTTTAGCCTGCTTCTGACCAGCATAATTCAGAGTGTTCAAAGGACCCCCTTCATTCTGTACTGTTTCTATCTCCCTCAGTAAATGCTGGTGATGTTTCTGCATATGTATTTCTTTTGAAAAAATGTATAGATCTTCTGTGAATCTGCTTGGGAGTCACTCCATAAAACAAAAACCTCAAATGCAGATATTTTCTCTCTACCATGGCTTTCTTCTGAGAGACTGCTCTTTTTCTTTTTAGAAGTCTTCATGTTTGATTGACAGGCTGTATGATCTTGTACCTTTAAGGTCTTCAGAGGCCTTTTGTCTTTGCCTTCATCTTTACAGCAAGGTTTTCTTGCAGAGCCCTGGAATTGATCTTTGCTTAGAAGACACTTCGTAACTTTTTTTTAACATATACTGTCTAAAGAAGCTGAGGACTTTTAAAACTTTTGTTTGATTCTTGTATTTAATCGCTTTTTGTCTAATTTATCTTTCTCTGTTCTCTTTGTACTTTGTACTCCACAAAACAAGAAATTAGGCAGTATCTTTAAGAATTTACTTAAGAATATGAGACAGATCACCCAATTCATACTCCTAATTTACTGCACTCCTCTAAACTTTATATCCCTGCATGACAAAGATCTCCTTTGCTACCTTTTCAATACAATGTTATTCATCGTTTGTTTTTAAGCCCTCACCAGCAAGTTATTCAAGACTAAAATCCAGCCTCTTTCTTTGTAAACAGCCCTGAAAGTTCATTGTCCAGTTCCAAAACCACTCTTATAATTTAGGTGTTTGTCACTGATACTGTTACCAAAATTTGTCTTACTTATTTATTACTACATAACAAGTTATTGAACAGCTTTCAGTATCTCACAAATTTCTGTGAGATAGTTCAGGAATCCAGATGCATCTTACAAAACTGCAGAACTCGGCACATAATAAGTCTATCTAAACCACTGCACTAAGATAGGAGCAAGCTCCAGCATAGCTTCCAGCAACATAAGGTGGGATCCTTAGGATGACCTTAGTCTCCTTCTCAAGTTAAATGCCTGATGGAGGAAGTTCAATGATACCAGGATAATTTGCTGTTTTTTCCTAGCCAACACCTGGTGATAGGCCCCTGATCTTCTTTTCTTAGAGCATTTACTTAAAAGGGTTTAGATTTATAAATTCTTCCTCTAGTTCTTTGACATATATGTGTATCTCTTGCAACTCAGAAGTGTATTTCTGAAAAACCTGAAAGTCATTCCTTTGAAATATATTCATAAAAAAGGAAACAGCCTTTGTCTCTCAGTATTTGAGGGTGAAGAGAACCCTGACTTCAGTAATTGCAAGCTAACTAGCAGACATAACTGTTCTAATCCATTTAACTGACCAATCTTTCATAATTTTTAACTTCTCTGACTCTATTTGATCATAACTTGCCTCACCATTATTTAAAACTCTCTGTCACCTGTGTACTAATAGGAATGGAGCTCAGTGCTTTCCCCTACTGTCAGTAGTTACTGAATAAAATGTTTTCACTGCTTCAACTAAAGTCTGACTGTGTTTTTCTTTGACAGTTTTTCTCTCATGAGGCTATAGGTGAATTGTTGCCTACGGCTGTAGTTTCATCTGGAGATTCAACTATATGTATGTGTGTGTGGGTGGAGGGGGTGGTCTGAGTTCAAGTTTATTCCTGTGATTTTGGCAAGCCTTATTTACTTGCCACTTGCACTTTGACCTGGATGTTCTATGGCATGGATTCTGGCTTCCATAAGGTGAATATTCTCAGAAAGCACAAGAAAAAGAGTGTCCAAAAGCACTATTGGATGCCTAAGATGGAAGCTATGATCTAATTTTAAGTATGATATTCAATTTCTTCTGCCATATTCCGTTAGAAATGAGTAAAATGTCTTTATTGTACTCAAGAAAGGAGCATGGAGATTAGTGGGTGAATGTCATTGAAGACCTTCTTAGAAAGTTTCATCTAATGAATTCACTTCTTATACTTTATTTGTGGAAAACACAAACTGACTCACTTTAATGCAGTTCAGAATCACTGGCGCTTGTCTCTAGAAACAACCGAGTAATAACTCCAAGCTATACCCCATATCTGCACCATAAGTAACTCAGCAGTATGCTCAATTAAAATGATAGACGCAAGTGAAAAATAAAAACATGCATGAATACTTTTAGTACCAAAATTTTTTAGTGCCAACAATCTTGAACTCTTGAGAATTAAATGAGCTAACTCATAAAAATAATATAATATAATGCCCACCATATATTAATATTTAGTTAATACTAATTGTTACTACTACTATCATTATTATTATCATTTTTGAATATATATGCATTATTTCTATAAAAAAGTAAATCTTAAAATAATTGTCGAATAATAGGTTTTGCTCCTTTAATAGGCTTTTTTTCCTGAAATGCAAGGCTGCGAAAGACATGATTAATAAATTTAATTTGAACAGATATTACTGTCTGCAATATAAGACAAATAAGTACCTACGGCTTGTGCCTGAATTCTTGGGACAAAAGAACAAAATACTTTGTTACTACCTCAAGATCTCATAATTTGTTTTAAAAAAGTATGAAGGAAAGTATGCATAGTATAAATATAAAAACACATATATCATGAGTGTACAACTTGCTGAATTTTCCACACTACTGATGTATACAGCATACCAATTGGAAACAGTATCAGTGTTCCACGCTACTGATGTATACAGCATACCAATTAGAAACAATATCAGTGATCAAGAAGTTCTTTGATCTCATTCTAGTCTCCATATCACACAAGGGTAACCACTATAAAAAATTTTAAACCATAGAATTGTTCTGCCTACTCTGTATACATTGTATACATTTTATATTCTTTGATATTTGAGTTAGTCTACTCTTCTGTATTTATGAGATTCATCCATATTGCTATGTACATTTTAGACTATATATGTATGCTACATATATTTCAATATTTGGTTATGCAATATTTATCTAATCTATTGTTGACTAGCCCTGCTTTCAGTTCTTTGCTATTACATAATGTTGTAATAAACATACTTTTGCACACATTTTGGCAAACACAGTTTCACTTACTTTTGGGGAATATATGTGGAGTTGCATGTATACATTATGTTTTAGTAGGCAGTGGCAAAGAGAGTATCAGAATGTTTGAATGCCCACAAATAATACATAATTATTATTTGCTCCTCATCTTGAAAACACTTAGTATTATTTGCCTGTTTTCATTTCATCACCATTCTTTTATTAGAAGTATATTGATATCTAAAGGATTCAATTTGTAAAGGACATAGATCCATTGTCTTAATAGTAGAAATGCCAAAAATGTGTGGGTGACTTTAATTTGCTAAAAAGGACTTAGAAATAAAGACTATTCATTTGAGTCCCTGCCTTTTTGTTGCTGGTGTGCAAGACTATGACTGCCTTTTACTCATTTATTTTGTACCTTGAGACTATGCTAAGTCATCAGTGAAACGAGAATTTTGGCAAATTCTCATGGGTTTTCAAGGTATGGGATTACAATTCAAATCATATCATTAAAAAAATGAAATACTTTGGCACCTTACTAACCAGAGACATGAAGGACCTTTACAACAAAAACTACAAATCGTTGCTCAAATAAATCAAGAAGACACAAACAAATGGAAAAGTTCCAAGTTCATGGACTGGAAGAATCAACATTATTAAGATGTCCATCCTACCAAAGGCAATCTATAGATTCAGTGCAATGCCCATTAAATTACTAACATCATTCTTGTCAGACCTGGAAATGATAATATAGAAAATCTTATGAAAACATAAAAGAATAGTCAAAGCAATTCTCTGCAAAAGAAACAAATCAGGGGATATCATACTTCCAGACTTTAAACTTTATTATAAGTCTATTATAATCAAAGCAGCCCAGTATTATTGCAAACAGGGATATAGACCAATGGAACAGGACAGAGATTCTGGAAACCAAACCTCAATTTCTCAACCAATTCACCTTTGACCAAGTCTCCACCAACAAACACTGGGGAGAGGAAAACCTGTTCAGTAAATTTTGCTGGGAAAACTGGCTGACCACATGCAGAAAATTAAAACAGGACCCCTAGCCGGGCTCGGTGGCTCAGCCTGTAATCCCACGCCTTTGGGAGGATGAGGTGCATGGATTGCCTGAGCCCATGGGTTCGAGACCTGCCTGGGCAGCGAGACCTCATCTCTACAATAAATCAAAAAATGAGCTGGGCATGCTAGCGCATGCCTGTAATTCCGGCTACTTGGAAAGCTGAGGTGGAAGGATCGCCAGAGCACAGCAGGTCAAGGCTGTGGTGGCCAGGAGTGGCCACTGCACTCCAGTCTGGGCAACAGAGTGAGGTTCCAACTCAAAAAAACCCCCCAAAACAGGACTCCTAACTATCACCATACACAAAAATCAATTGCCAATGGATTAAGAATCTTAGAAGATGCAGGAGACATCCTTATGGAAGTTGGAATAGGCAGCCAACACTTGATCAAAATCCCAAGTGCCCATGCCATAAGAGATAAGGTACCCACCCCACACCATGCTGCCACCTCCGCGGAGGCCCTAGGTGCCCACCCCTCGGAGCTACGGGCTCCATCCCTGACTGAAGCACCCCACCAGACTCAAAGCCACCCCTGTCCATGGAGGACCTTGGCACTGCCCCTTGGAGCTCTGGGCCCCATCCCTGGCAGAAGACCGAGCCCCTCCTCAAGTCACTGTCTTTGTGGAGGTCTTCAGCACCACTCCTTGGAGCTCTGAGCCCCTCCCTGACTGAAGCATCCAGCCCTGCCTCAAACTGCCACCCCCAGGAGGCCCTAGGAGCCCGCCCCTTGGAGCAACAGGCAACATCCCTGACTGAAGTGACCCACCAGGCCCAAAGCCGCCACCACCCACAGAGGCCCTCAGTGCTGCCCCTCAGAGCTCTGGGGCCCCCTTCTAGGCTGAAGCACCCAGACGCACCTCCAGCTGCCACCCCCGCAGAGGCCCCTGGAACCCATGCCTTGGAGCTCTGGGCCCCCACCCTGGCTGAAGTGCCCAGCCCCGCCTCAAGCCAACAGTACCCATGGAGTTCCAGTCTCCTTCCCTGCCTGCAGTACCCAGTCCAGTCCCAAGCCTCCACCACCAGGAAGGCCTGTAGCTCCCTCCCCATGGAACTCTGGGCTCCCTTGTCAGCTATACTGCCTGCCCCCAGCCACTCTGACCACTATGCTAACCAAAAATGCCTGGCAGTCTCACACTACACCTCCCCCAACTTGCCCCTGACCACAGCAGAACCAGAGAACAGCTGGAGCTCAAGACAAGGCAGAGACCTGCATTGCCCCATGATTTCCACCTAGTGCAACCTCCAGCTTGGGACCTAAGAACAAAGAAAGAAAGAGAGGCCAAAGTCATATGTGACACACTGACATACAGCACCCAGCTGTCTCACACTCCATCTCCCCCAACTGGACCCAGCTGCAGTAGAACTTGAGATCATCAGGAGCCCAGTGACCAGGCAGAGACCTGCAGCACCTCACCCACCCAGCTCTGCCTAACCTCCAACTTGGGAGCTAAGACCTCATATTTGTGTAAGGGAATAGTACATCGTAAGGAGATTGGTCAGCTTGTGTGTCGGTATGATTGTATGTCCTAGTTTGATTGTTGTTGTTGTTGATTTTTTTGTTTGTTTCTTTTTGTTTTTGTTTTCTCTTACTCTTATCTGTCTTCAGGTCTATTTTAATTTATTAGCAGGTACTTTTGTCCTTTTTCTCTTTTACTCTCCTCTGTCTTCACCTTTCACTTCTTCCCCCTCCCATTCCATTTCTTTCCCTTTTCTTACATCATTTTGCTTTCAGGGAACAAATCAATACTCCCATTTCATGAACAGATTACAAGGCAATGGGAAGCAGGATCCAGCATATCCATACACCTGTCAGTGTATACTGGGATCTACAGATAAATTGTGAATCACAGTTCTCCCCTCAAATAAATCTCAAAGTTGTAAAAGGTATAGCCCCCAACCTATAGTCCAGCTTCAGAATCGAACAAAGTCAGAGGATTCACATAAGGAAGAATAGAAGATTGAGCAAACAGAAGCAAAAGCAACCCCACCACCCCTGAACAACAGATTTAAAGAAGACAGAGGGGGGAAAAAAGGAAAAAGTAGAGAAACAAATCTACACAAATGAAGGAGAATCAAAAGAAGAATATAGGTCTCACACAGACCCCTGGGAGATCAGATATTGAGAAAACAGACTTCAGAATGAAAACAATGAAAAGCCCCCAGAATGATGGTCACATACTACAAACCCAGATATCAAGACATTAATAGAGAATAAAAAGAATGGAGGAGAGACAAGAGGAAAACAGGAAGGAGTTGATAACTGAAATAACAGCAGTAAAGAATAATGTGATTGAAATAAATAACTAATAAGTATGGAAAGCAGAATTAGCCAAGCAGAAGACAGAATCTTAGAACTTGAAGACAAAAATATAGAACTAAACTGTCAAAAACATAGAAAAGAACACAGAGCAAAACCTTCAAGAGATGAGCGATTACTTCAACTGACCAAACCTAAGAGTAATTGGACTTCCTAAGGCAGAAAGAGAGACAGAGAGTACCATGGAATAAGCGTTCCATGAAATTATTCAAGAAAGCTTTCCTCACGTTATCAATTATGTGAAAATTCAAACACAAGAGATTCAAAGAACTTCAGCAAGACAAAAATTTGAAAACCAACTCCTAGGCACATAATAACCTCCTAAACAAAGTATAAAATTAAAAATTCCAAAAGCAGCAAGAGAAAAAGGTCAGACTACCTACCAGGGAAGACCAATCAGAACAGCAACAGACTTTTCAACAGAAACACTTCAGCATAGGAGAGCTTGTTGTCCAGTATTCAAAGTTCACAAAGATAAACAATTTCAACAAAGAATAACCTGCCTATTTAAGCTAAGTGAGGGAGAATTAAAATCTTTCCCAGACATCCAATCCCTAAGAACTTATGCTGCCTCCAGACCACCCCTACAAGAAACTCTTAAGAAAGTATTAAACACAGAAGAAAAGGGAAAAAGAACAACAATGTTCTTCACAAGAGTTCAGAAAAAAGATTGAAAACACACATGAACCAAACCAGAAACCAAATGAAAGACAGCAAACAAACAAGTACAACAACAACTCTATAAGAACATCATGACAAAGATAAGCCCTCACATTTCAATAATTAGCCTGAATGTGAATGGACTAAATGCACCACTGGAAAGACATAGAACGACAAAATGGATAAAATATCATGAGGCAGCAATATATTGTCCCCAAGAATCTCATCTCACCAGAAAGGACACTCACAGACTCAAAGTGAGAGGATGGGAAACAAATTTTCAAGTGAATGGAACACAAAAGAAAGCTGGAGTTGCAAACTTAATCTCAGACAAAATACCCTTTAAGCTATGAAAAATCAAAAAAGATGAAGGACACTATATAATTATAAAAGTTTCAATCCCTTAACAAGAAATATCCATCCTAAACATATATGCACCTAACATAGCAGCACCAATGTTCGTAAAGCAACTTCTAGGCAAACTTAAAAAAGAGATTCACTTTAACACTCTCATAGCTGGGGACTTTAATACCCTACACACAACCCTAGATAGATCATCAAGACAATAAATCAGCAAGGAGACCCAGAAACTCAGTGAATCTCTTGAACAAATGGACTTAATTGATACCTTCAGAGCACTCCACCCAATGACCACAGAATATACAATCTACTCATCACCACATGGAATATATTCCAAAATCAACCACATCATTGGCAGTAAATCAAACAAACAAATTCCATAAGACTGAAATTTTGCCATGGACCTCCTCAGACCACAGTGGAATTAAAATAAATATCAACACCAACAAAATTTCCCCAAAGCCCACAAAGACATAGACACTAAATAATATGATGCTGAACAATGACTGGGGAAACACTGAAATCAAAGAAGAAAATGAAAGATTCCTGGAAACAAATGAAAATTAAGAAATATCCTACCAAAACCTCTGGGATCCCATGAAATCAGTTTTAAGAGGAGAATTTATATCTCTACAAGCACACATCAAGAAAATGGAAAGATCATAAGTGGATAGCCTAACAAATCACCTAAGGGAGCTGGAAAGAGAAGACCACCACAACCCCAACTTTAGCAGAAGAATCCAAATCACAAAAATAAGAGCCTAAATACAGGACATAGAAGACAAAAAAAAAAAAAAAAAATCATAGAAAACATCAACAAAACAAAAAGCTGGTTCTTTGAAAGAAGTAACAAGATTAATGGGCCCCTAGCCAGAATGACCAAGAAAAAGAGAGAAAAAACCCAAATAAAAACAATCAGAAATACAAAAGATCACAACTGACCCTGAAGTAATACAAAAGATTATCAGAAATTACCACGTACAACTATGTAGAAACAAAATTGATAACCTAGATGAAATGGAAGACTTTCTGATATCACACAACCTACCCAAGTTAAAATGAGAAGACATTGAGAAACCAAATAGACCAATAACAACCCAGAAAATTGACTCTGTCATACAAAACTATCAAAAAAAAAGCCCTGGACCGGATAACTTTCCAGCAGAATTCTACAAAATTTACAAGGAAGAGGTGGTAGCAATCCTCTTGAAAGTATTCCAGGCAATTGAGAAAGATGGAATTCTCCCAAAATCATTTTACGAAGCTAATATTATACTGATACCCAAACTGGGTAAACATGCTGCCAAGAAAGAGAACTACAAGCCAATATCCCTTATGGACATAGATTCAAAAATTCTCAACAAGATGCTTGCAACTCAGATTCAAAAACACATCTCAAAAATCATCCACCATGACCAAGTAGGCTTCATCCCCAGGATGCTGGGCTGGTTCAACATTTGCAATACCATAAATGTAATTAAATACATCAACAGATGTAAAAACAAGAACCACATGATTTTATCATTAGTTGCAGAAAAAACTTTTGATAAAATTCAGTAACACTTCTTGATAAAAATCCTCAAACACCTAGGTATAGAAGGAACATACCTCAAACTAGTAAATGCCACTTATGACAAAACCACAGCTAACATATTGCTAAATGGACAGAAACTAGAATCATTCCCCCTGAAAATGGGAAAAAGACAAGGCTGCCCACTCTCACCCCTCTTGTTCAATATTGTGTTGGAAGTCCTAGCCTAGGCAATTAGACAAGAGAAGGAAATCAGAGGTATCCAAAGAGGAAAAGAGGAGGTCAAGTTATCCCTCTTTGCTGATGATATGATCCTATACCTTGAAAATCCAAAAAGATCTGTCAAAAACCTGCTTGCACTGATAGAGAACTTTGGCAAAATCTCAGGGTACAAAATAAATGTGCAAAAGTTAGTTGCATTCCTATATAACAACAACAAGCAGGCTGAGATCCAAATTAAAAGCACAATCCCATTCACAATAGCCACAAAAAAATGAAATACCTCGGCATCTTTCTAACCAGAGAAATGAAAGACCTTTACAATAAGAATTACAAAACACTGCTCAAAGATATCCAAGAAGTCACAAACGGAAAAATATTCCATGCTCATGGATAGGAAGAATCAGCATTGTTAAGATGTCCATCCTACCAAAGGCAATCTACAGATTCAATGCAATACCCATTAAATTACCAACATCATTCTTCTCAGAAATTCATATGGAAACAAAAATGACAATGAATAGTCAAAACAATCCTTAGGAAGAGAAACAAAGCAGGAAGTATCACACTTCCAGACTTCAAACTTTACTATAACGCTACAGTAATCAAAACAGCCTGGTACTGGTACAAAAACAGGCACATAGACTAATGTAACAGATTCTGGAAGCAAAGCCTCATTCCTCAGCCAACTCATCTTTGACAAAGCCTCCAACAGAAACTACTGGCGAGAGGAAAACCTATTCATGACATGGTGCAGAGAAAACTGGTTGACCACATGCAGAAGACTGAAACAGGACCCCTACCTATCACCATACACAAAAATAAACTCTAAATGGATCAAAGACCTAAACGTAAAACCTCAACTTATAAGAATCTTAGAAAACACAGGAGACACCCTTATGGAAATTGGAAGTGGCAATAAATTCCTATTCAGAACTCTAAAGGCCAATACCTTAAGAAATAAGATATACAGATGGGACTTCATCAAATTAACAAGCTTCTTCAAAGCAAAAGAAATCCTCAAGAGAGCAGGGAGACAGCCCACAGAATGGGAAAAAATATTTGCCAACTGTATATCTGGCAAAGGCCTAACATCCAGGATCTACAAGGAACTCAAACTCGCTGAATTGAAAAAAGCAAACAGTCCCTTTTAAAAGTGGGCAAAAGTCATGAATAGACACTTCTCAAAAGAAGACATAGGGCAGCCAACAGACAAGAGAAGGTGCTCAGTCTCACTCATTATCTGAGAAATGCAAATCAAAACCATAATGAAATATCACCTAACCCCTGTAAGAATGGCCATCATTAATGAAACAAACAACAACAGATGCTGGTGAGTATGTGGAGAAAAAGGAACTTTTCTACACTGCTGGTGGTAATGCAAACTTGTACAACCTCTCTGGAAAACAGTGTGGCAATTTCTGAAAGAACTAGAAATTGACCTTCCATATGACCCAACAATTCCCCTATTGGGAATATACCTGGAGGAACTCAAATTATTCTACAAAGAAAGTACCTGCACATGTATGTTTATTGCACCTTTATTCACAATAGCAAAAACATGGAACCAACCATTTGCCTATAGAAGCTGGAATGGATAAAAAAATTGTGGTACATCTACACAATGGAATATTATGCAGCCACAAAGTAGGACAAATATATGGACTTTGTAGCAACCTGGATGGATTTGGTGTCGGTCATACTCAGTGATTTATCACAGAAACAAAGAACAGAGTTCCATATGTTCTCACTCATAAGATGACTTTGAGCAATTATAACGCTGTAAGAAAGTGATTGGCAGTAATGGGAAACAGTCGATGGGGAGGGTTAGGATTGTCAGTTGAGGGAAATTGCTAGGGGAGGGAGGAGCATACCTCATCAACAGGGGTACCTGCATGATCAATGTTTGTATACCTAACCCCGAATTGTATCCCACATCTTTATAGTAAAACTTTAAGTAAAAAAGAGATAAGATAGACAAGTGGGACATTTCAATAAACTGAAAGGCTTCTGCAAAAGAAATCATCAAGAGAAAGAAGAGACAGACTACAGAATGCAAAATAAATATTTGCCAGCTGTATATCAGACAAAGGCGTAACATCCAGGATCTATGAGGGACTCAAACATGCTGAAAGGAAACAAACAAACAAACAACACTACTAAAAAGTGAGCAAAAGATATGAAGAGACAATTCTCAAAACAAGACTTACTAGCAGCCAACAGATACATGAAAAAATGTTCAGCCTTACTAATCACCAAAGAAATGCAAATCAAAACCATACTGAGATACCACCTAACTCCAGTTAAGGTGACCATCATTAATAATTCAAAAACAACAGATGATGATGAGGATGTGGAGAAAAAGAAACATTTCCACACAGTTGGTGGGAGTGTAAACTAAAAAAACTTTTGTGGAAAATTGTGTGTGCATTCTTAAAGATCTAAAAATTGACCTTTCATATGACCCAACAATTCCCCTTCTGGGCATATATCTGGAGGGACTCAAATCATTCTACAATGAAAGATACCTGTGCACGCATGGCCCAAACTTTACTTTTACCAACTGACCACTTATTTATCTAATCTTGAATTGTAGCCCACATCATTAAAAAATTAAATAAGTACTAAAAATATTGTCCTAATTTCATAATTGGTAACAGAATGTTTGTTTAAATAAGTTTATTTTAGATAAAAAGAAATATGTTTATCAGATTTTCAATGATTATTTTTATTTGTGATTAACGTTAAATGTATACACATAATTTTATGTGTAATCCAATAAATTTTTTTTTGGAGGGGTGAGGTTTGCAGCAATGATTTCCAATTTTTTTCCCTTGATTTAAGGATATATTTTTTAAAATATCCAAAGAAGATATTCAGGTTTCCATTTTATTTATACACATATACCCAATATATCAATAAGTGTATTCCACCCCCCCAAAAAACATTGATTTGGTTTTGTTTTTTAGGAGCTTAAGAAAAACTAATGGTTCATGGAAAGAAATCATAATAATAATTATAAAAATTCTAAAAGGAAAAAAATCATACAAAAGTTATTTACAAATAATGGGATTCATAGTCACAGTCTTGTTTATCTCATTCAGTATATCCAAACTATGCCCCTAAGTTTAAACATCTAATTCTACAGTGTAGTTACAAATTGCAAATGCAAAATGTAAATTCAATACAAAACAGGGTTATCAATAGTAAAGCAGGTGGCAACATTTCACAGGGGATATATCTATAAACTTACTACTCAGAGATTTTCTAAATACTTCAACTTAAAACATATAGAAAATCATCAGTAAAAACAGTCTGAAGAGAATATTCCAAACTTTCTTATAACATCCTAATGTTGTAAAAAACATTGAATCACTCAATTGGGAATTAGAATAATTACCTGAAACATTAACATCTAATAATAGTGAATTAATTGCAGAACTATAAATTAAAATTAATTTTAGATTCCACTTAAAAATTTGATCTTAGACTCTGAAAGCTCTGTGAACTTCCTATTATCATCAGATTAAAAAGTATATAACTTTAAGGAAATTAGTTATTATACTAACTACATTTGATAATAAAAATATTGAAAAGATTGCTGTATAGACTTGAAGCTGATTACACGAAAATGTGTATAATCACGAAGTATGCCAATAGCTTTTTAAAGCTAAATAATTACATTAAATAAAAATGAGAATAAAAGCAAAGCAAATGTAGCAATATAGAATTTAGATATGTACTTGAAGCTTAAAACTATTATCACTTAAAAACATGATAGCTCTCAATGCAAAATCCAAACAAAATAGCTAGCCAGATTTTAAAATGAACTCTCAAACATGCTTAACAATCTAAACAAGAGCATGCCTGGAGCCAGAGATTACAATATTTGCTACTGATTTTTTAGGTAGCCTACTGAATATTTGAATTTAGTGCTAGATAAAAAGTAACTTTGTTACTTCCCATCTAGCAATATCAAAGCATAATGGTGTTTATTTTCATGTAAGTCAATTTTATTGACTAGTATATTGCTAATTAATAACCATTTGCTAACACAGTTCAACCACTTTATGTCAAATTTATCCTCTGCTTAACTATGGTTATGAAATATATCATACTAGGCTAGCAGAAGAACTCTATTAGATCATTTAAAAGTTATTTTCAGAAACAATTTTGTGGAGTTTAGTTTTTAAAAAATTCCTATATTTACAGCATCTATAAGTTTATCAACTACTTTCTATCATTTTTTTCTTTATCTCTTGTTTCTGAAAAATCTCAGAGAGCTAAGTAGAAATCAAATCAACTGAACCCAGGTAAATGTGTGACATTGATTTTAATGGCTAAGCTTTTAAAGAAATAATCTTTTTTTAGATGAAATGGTAATATTTTTAATTTATAAAGTTAATTCATTTAATTCAAGTGTACTATATTCTCCCTAACATATTAATGGACTTTTAACTGTATATTTTATAATTCAACTAGTAATAAATTTGACAGCGAATTAGTTTAATTTGTTTCAATGATCTCTTAAGTATATAACAGTATTTTGCTTGGTTTTGTAGGAGAAACAAAAATGAGTTTAAAATTTTTCTGTTTTTTCACACAATTTTTAATTTATAATGATAATATTGAAATATTGATGTCCCTAAATAAAATACCTTAATAGTTCTCGGTTTGTTTTAATAATTGATGGATTATTATAACTTGGACATGAACTAGTCTTAACAAATGAATAAATATTGGCAATATAATTAGGATAAAAAGGATCATTTTTAAATTTAATTTTTATTTTTTTAATTTTAAAGATATGGAGTACAATTCAGGGTTAGGTATACAAGTGTTCATCATGCAGGTACCCTTGTTGATGAGGTACACCCACCCGTCATCTGCAGAGTCTCACTACTGCCAATCTTTCTTCCTGCCACGCCCCCAGCAATTTCCTACTACTGTCAATCCCTTTCTTATACTATTATGAAAATTGTTCAAAGTTCACTTATGGGTGAGAACATGCGATACTCTGTTCTTTGTTTCTGTAGTAGATCACTCAATATTATAGACTGTGAAGTTCATAGTTTTGTCCTTTTTATGACTGTGTAATATTTCATCATGTATATGTACCACATTTTTTAATCCAGTTCACTTTTGATGGGCAGGATGGTTGGTTTCATATTTTTGCTATTATGAACAATACTGCAATAAACATACATGTGCAGGTATCTTTTTTATACAGTGATATGAGTGGAATTGAGGGGTCATATGGAAGGTCAATTTTTAGTTCTTTTAGAAATTGCCAAACTGATCTAAATGTAAAGCCTCAAACTATAAGAACATTAGAAAATGCAGGAGTCACCCTTATGGAAATTGGAACTGGACGCCAATTCCTGATCAAAACCCTAAGTGCCCATGCCATAAGAGATAAGATAGATAAGTGGGACCTCATCAAACTGACAAGCTTCTGTACAGCCAAGGAAACCATCAAGAGAGGAGAGAGATAGCCACAGATTGGGAAAAAATATTTGCCAACTGTATATCTGATAAAGGCCTGATATTTAGGACCTACATGGAACTCAAACGCACCAAAAAGAAAAAAAAAAAAAAACAACAAGCAGCCCCATTACAAAGTGAACAAAAGATATGAGTAAGCACTTCTCAAAAAAAGACATAGGAGCAACTAACAGATACATGAAAAAAATGTTTAGCCTCACTAGTCATCAATGAAATGCAAATTAAAACCACACTGAGATACCACCTAACTCCAGTCAGGATGTCAATCATCAACAACTCAACAAACAACAGATGCTGGAGAGGATGCAGGGAAAAGGGAATACTTCTACACTGTTGGTGGGAGTGTAAACTAATACAACCTGTGTGGATCATTTTAATTATGAGGAAACATGAAAAATTTCTTCATAAAACTATTAAGAACTGAAAGCAAGCAAAGTATCTTTTAATCAAATGTAAATTTATGTACATTATGTTTATATTTATATAATATTAAGGTAAATTTTATAAAAATAATATATATATGTATGTGTGCATATATATATGTTACATAAATGAACATCCTTGAAATATGTATGCATAGGAGCATTCTTGAACTTGAAAATAAAGGATGCAGACATCTTTAATCTCTAGAATATAAAGAACAGTTGGAGTCACTAAAAGTTTTTAAGCATGTAATATAAATATTAAAGATGTAGCAAGTTTTCTCCATCCACTTGTACTACTATAACAAAATACCTGAGATCAGGTAATTTATAAAAACAGAAATTTAGTCCCCATGGTTCTTGATGCTGAGAATTCCCAGATCAATGTACCAGTGAACTAACTGGGTGTCTGGTGAGGACATATTCCTCACTGATGGCGTCTTGTTGTTGTGTCCTCATGTGGGATAAGGGCAAAGGCTGTGTCTTTACACGACCAAAGAGAAGAGCAACAGCCACTCTCATCAACCATTTTGCAAGACCATTTATCCATTCATAAGGGCAACGTCCTCATAGTTCAATATCCACCCAAAAGCCCCTCCTTTTTTCCTCAATTTTTATTTTAAAGATATGGGGTACAATTCAGGGTTTGGTAAATAAATGGTTATTGTACAAGTAAAGTTTCTGTCTCACTTTGGTCCCACTTCATGTGGTTTGAGATTAGGTACCATCACCTTGGCGTTTAATTTCCAACAAATAAATTTTGAAGGGACATATTCAATTTAAAAGTTAGTACAAGTCAAAGGATAATTTGGATTGAAAAAGGAAAAAAATATAGTCAAGTAAAATAAAAGAGCATTCCTCACGTCTATAACTCTAAGCAAATTCAATCTATACCCCAGAGTGCACATATAGAAATGTATAGAAACACCTATAACACATTTTATATTAAATGAATATAGAAAAGATGAAAATGCAATGAGATCCAGGCACTTGCAAAAATTCTTTGGATTGTGCATCTTGTTTCTCACTTTCTAAATATGTTTGTTTGTATAAAAAAAAGTTGTCAGTAGTTTTAAGTATATTGCACTAAAAATTTTGCTAGCAGTTTTAAGTACACAACTAAAAGAATAAAATTACTTTAAAGCAAATCTTTCTGCTAATGCAAATTATAACTTAAGAAACATCATGCAATCCTAAATAACAACAAAAAAAAGAAACTGTCTAAAAGAAAATTATATTTATTTGGGAATAAGCATTGCAATGGGAGTATGTATACCATAGTAAACTATGTAGGTATTCAGGAATGTAATGGCAAGTGATTTTTTTAAATGAGGAGAATTATATAATTCTTTAAAATAAATTATTCTAGACTACAAGAATCAATAACTAAAGTGGCCCAGTCCATGGTTGGACAGATAGTTGCTGGGCAGACGTCCTCGCAGAAGTATTTTTTTATGCAAGGTTTCAATGGCCTTAGTGCAAGATTGTGGCTTTTGCAGAGTCTTTTGTGATAGCTCTTCCCAACAGGCATCCATGCCCGAGAAAGTTCCCTTCATAGCCTTTCTCTATCTGTTAGAGTTTTTAACACAAATTACTCCATTTTGAATCTGACAACTTTCACACTTAGTCATGAAGATGTAAGTAAATAAAGATCTCATTGCTATGGAGATGGAGGGAAAAGGGCCTAATTTTGTGATTTTTTAAAAAATGTGAGATCCACCAATCCAACACTGTAAGTAGAGCAAGTTGATAACATGTAGACAAAGAGAGTTTGGGGAATATAGATATTAAAATTAGCTCTTTTCTCTCTTGAGTTTTAATATGGTGCTAATTTGGGTTTTCTGCTGAGACAGAAACATAGTACCGACAATCAGGCAGAGAGGGCAAGACTGACTTTAAACTCTTGTTCCTAGAGATATTTTAGGAGTAATTTTAGTAAATTTAGGAGCCATAACATTGTCTTATGTGAAAACCTTTACTAGATGTGTTAATTTAAGAAAGCTATTCAAGAAAACACAGCGAGAAAGTGACCAAGCATTATTTCAACCTTAATAGCGCCATTCTGTGACCAGCTGTAGCCAGATATTTATATTCTGCAAAAACTTCAGTAGAACTAGCTATGAGGAAGTCTCCTACAACCTTCCTCGAGACAAATCCACTACCAATTCCTAGCCGTAAATTCATAGTCTTTTTCTACACAAGCAATAACCCCTTGTAGCAGTAATAGTATTCCCAACTCAGAAGGTGTGTGTTTAAATTCACATTTAAGTACAATGACAAAGAAGATTCAGCAGTTGTTGGTGGAACCAAATAAATTTCAGGGCCCCTTGGAATTTTCAGAAAAGAAAGAGGTGTTGGGAGCCAACATCTATAGCTACATGGCTGAGGCCTATAAAGGCCCATCTGGAAGATCGCCTCTGACATAGGATATCAGTTATACCTATGATATTGGCATGTGATTAATGACCAGTGAGCATACATGGCAGTAAAATTTATAAGTAAATCTCTATACACCAGATGGAAAGTTGCATAGCAGAATTATTTTACATGACCTTGTCCCTTCTAAGTTGTACTTCTTTCTAGATATTTTTTTACTTCTATTTCCTTGTAGACTGGTTAGTCAGCTCTTGTTCCCCAAGGCAGTTTCTCCTAGGATTAAGATTAGAAACTAAATTATCATAATAGTTTTATTGCCCTGCCCCTAGCCAGGCAGGACGTTTTTCTAGTTTTGTTACATGCTGGAACTCTGTTTGCTTCAGCTCGAGGTCATTGTCATGGTAACCGTGCAGCCCATTATCCAAGAGTGTGACAGCTACTATTTGATTTTTAGAATAGACTTGTTTGGATAAAACATACATTTAAGATGATACAATTTCCATCAAAAAGATTTAAACAGTAATAAGCATTCATAGAAAACTTTTAAGTTTTGTTTAAGCTTTTAAGTTTCCTTTTCTCAGATTATGACTTTAGTTCCTGTTCCTGTAGGCCAATTTTAAGTATACCAAAATTTTCCCAACGGTGTTGTTTTTGCTTCTAATATAACAATAGGAAATTTTACACGTAGCCATGTATTAATGTACTAGGAAAAAAGATTTAAGTTTTGGGTTAAAGTCCAATCACTAGATCATATAAAAATTAAAGTTTAGGTTTATGAAACTCATATAAGTCATGGTAAGGAATGAGATTTGAATTAATTGTTATAGAATTCCAGGACACTATGTTGAATCATAATAGGTTAATAGAACAGCTAAGTCATTTAAGTAAACTTATAGATTATAGTATAGTGTTAAGTTGATAATATTAATCGCTAAAAATATTTGGAGTCAGTGAACTTGGATTGAACCTAGAGTTAACTCAGAAAAGTTTTTTTGTATTAATCAGGTTTTAGAACAAAGAGTATAATATGAATGATTTATTGAACACTATGGAAGACATTTTGAACAATTGAAATTGTGCACCTGTGACCTTGATGTGAGTTTTGTGAAGCACGTCAGGCATCATGGAGTTTGAATTGTCTGCTTGGAACTTGCAAGTCTCGTGATGGTCTTGTGATGCATAATTTGTAAACCGCAATATACATCATGGAATTTATACGCCCCCAGTAAATAATTATCACACTGCTGGAGGGTATAGAAAATGGTATATAAGTTGGAAAAGGTTTGAATAAAATCAGCTCCAGTCCTGATCAGACTGTTCCCAGAAGAACTGCCTCCGAGTGGTCTTCTTGCCGTCTCCTGATTCTCCAGTGCGGGTCCTAACCCACCCTTGGTCAGTGCTGGTCACCGACAAAGAGGTTTAATTTGGATATCTAAAGTTATTCTGCTTTTAAGTAAACAATCAACTGACGATAATAAAGCTATCTTTCATTTGAAAACAGGTTTAGCAGATTGCATAGTGGGCCCCCAAAAAATATGTCCAAGTACTAACCCCCAGAAGCTGTGTATTTTGATATTTAGAAAAAGAACTTTGCAAATGTAATCAAGTCAAGGATTTTAAGATGAGCTTATCTTGGATTTAGGGTAAAACCTAAACACAAGTGTTCGTGTGAGAGACACATAGAGGGTAGACACATGGAGGATAAACACACAGATGACAAAGCCACATGAAGGAGTACGCAGATTGAAATTAAGTAGGAACACTTGAAACTACCAGGCTGGACTAGGCATGGGGCTGATCCCCAGAGCTTTTGAAGGGACTATTGCCTTGCTGATACCTTGATTTTGAACTGTAACCTAAAGATCAACAAAATAATACACTTTTCTTTCAAATCACCCGGAAGCCCTAGGAAACTAGTACAAGATTAAATAAAAATCAACCATTCATGGTCTTTATATTATTAACAGCAGTGTTAAAACAAGGGATGTTCTGATACTGCCATGCCACCTTTTAATCTCTCACATGGATATGTAAACAAAGCATCTTAGAGTCTGTGTGGCAATATAAGTTGATACTTAATTTGTATCAATAACTCAAATGTTGTTTTATAAAATATATCAGATATCTGTAAGAAACATTTAAAAAATAAAAATAGAATAAGATATAGTTGTCTTTCTAATTATTAATGGTGCTCTACAGCTCCTATTTGTTATAGGTACATGCTGTTTCATTCCTTATAAGCTGCATAAATGTGTTGCTAGGTATATTAATTTCAATGTGGGTTAATACTGAGGACCTTTCACTGTAAGATGTGGGTTAATATTGAGGACCTTTCACTGTAAGATGTATGTCCTCAAAAAATTTACTTAATTTTTCATAGGGTAAATTTACTTGTGTCTAAAATAGGCAAAAATAAGACTGTCTAATACATAGAGGTTCTGAATACTAAATAACATAATGCATCTAATATAGTGTTCTTCGTATTGATAGTAGGATAAGAGGCCTTCACAGAAGTACAGATAGGACTGTGAAGGTAATTCCTAAAAAAATTTGCAGAATGCTAGACATAAACATCAAAATATCGGTTTTCCAATTATTAGTATTATAAATTTTATGACTATTGTGTTTTCAATTCGATTTTAATTATTTTTCAACTATAATGAAAAAAGCTATATAAGAATCTAAGTTATTCTTTGAGATAGAAAAACATATATAAAGCTTATTATACCAAATTGTAAAATTTCAGAGGATAATTTATTTCAATGCTTAAAATATAGTATCTTTCCCTTAAGTAGTTAATATTTACAATTAAAAAGTACTCTGTTAATAACTTTTGCAATTTTAATGAATTCTGAACTTCTGTGTAGTTACCTTATGTGGCTGGTTGCCTGCTCAATTTGCTAATAGGAAGCAGAAATACTTAAAATATTTTTATTGCTAGGTTCTTTGTTAAGTTTATTGAAAAATTCCAAGTAATTCATATATATATCATCTAAAGTTCTTTTTCTTTTTCAAATAATTCTAGAAACCATTTCTTTAGGCAGAATCTAAATGTCAGTGGAATAATTAAGTAGTAAATATTCTTTAAGCATTGCTTACAATGCTCCTTTTTCATATAATAAGTTTGTAAAATATTTTACAGAAAACCTCAAACATACTTCTAAGTAGTTAAGAGTAAAGTTCCAGTTTGCTAACTTATTTAATTTATTCATAAATATATCTAATCTAATTTGCAATTACTGGCACATTGGAAAAAGTTAAACATTGAGTTTCCTTTAAATAAAAACTTGTATTACTTGAGAGATGGATTAATATTGCTTTCTCCTCAGTCAAATATTATTTTATTAATGGACTGTGAAAACAAAGCATCTGGAACTAAAATTTGTGGATAATTTTTGACAACTTCACTTCTAAGATTTTGGTATTAGTATTGGCCATAAATATTATGGGTATTTACTCTGTGATGTTTTGCTACTTCCAATTAGATAAGACACTATATTCATTAGCACTAAGGTCTTCATCAGATAAAGAATTTTGAATATGATGAAAGATCAATATAATCCTTCTTATGTCAAAGACTATCAAATGCTGCCAACTTGGAGTTTAAACTGTCTTATTTGTTTTAGAGTATGTATAATCCCATATACTCATATGTGCACAGGCATACACAAAGAAACATTCACTTACAGTATGTTCTAACTGACAAAATATAATTTTCTCTGACTCTCACATGAAAAAATTCTACTGTTATTAATCATCTATCCTCTTACTAGCAAGTAGCTATTATTTGCTTCCTTAGTTTTCAGATATAAGTAGGGGTAATATCTCTCCAAATAAGGGGACAGAGTATTTTTCTGAACAAGAATGTTTAGCTCCACACTCTGCACTACATGGGAGGTATTTAATTTTATTTGTATTATTTCAATGCATACAATATTCTTTTCAATGTTTTAGTTTATAACTCTACCACTATCTCAGTATATTAAAATTAACTTAGTCACAGATCAGAAAAAAGAAAAAAATAAATAAAATAAATTATTTATTGATCTTTAGTGTATTTGGTTGATATACACACAACATGCATGCATGCTCCTCAGCTCTGAGCAACCTGGGGATGTATCTTTGTGTTAATATGAAAAACGAACTGTCAAATTAGACTCAAATGAATCAAAGACTTTGCCCAGAATTCAGCTTTATTCGTAATTTTAAGGACGTAGGACATCAAGGGGCAGAGATAAAATAAGAAGGTATTTGGAAAATTCAACCAGCGTCCCAGATCCTTTTGTTTGTATCAGACACATGTTCTCATTCTCAGAGAATAGATTAATTTTCTAAGTGAGGTCTGTGGATAATCTTTCACTTTTAAGTTTTGAGAAATCTCTTTTTAGAGATGGCATGACAGTATCCAGGGCATCATGCCTTATAAACTCATAGATTTTAGGTTTGTTTGCTATGTGCTAAACTGAGATCATTCTGCTAAGAGCAATCCATAGACAATATTCTCCTGGAAAGTATGATTAATCTGTTTGCTAAAATGTCTGTTATCATAATGTTCATACAGAAATTGGAAGACATGTATTGCTTACCTTTTTCTGTAGAACTATTCTTCTGTAATCTGGAGAGAAATATATCACAGGGCAGTTGGTTTAAATATTTCAGTTACAGTATATAAAAATATAATTTATGAACAAAAGTATAGCTTCGACTTAGTTTTTGCCCTATTGGCTAACTTAATTTGTACTTTTTGTCTACAAATTATGTTGCATTTAATAAGATATCTTTTTTAAAGCAGGTTGTGTCTCGGGATAAATTCATAAACTGAAAGATATCTGCTTCGTGGACTGATATTTTGCCGCATCACTAAGTTGGTAGCATCATGCCACTGAAAACTGAATACTGCTTGAGACATCTCATCCTGGAACATCTGACTTGTGAGATTTCCAAAACCTTCAGAAACTGAGAGGGGTGAGATACAGCTTGGAATTATGTGTTTTCGGGAATCAACATGATCTTCTAGTATAAATATATCTTAAAATAGATTGAAATGTTAGTGTGGTCTAAAAAGATATTATAGGTGGGCTTACAAAATTAACTTTAATTATAGCATTTTAGAATTATGCTTTCTATTAAGTGAAGAATATTTAAGTCACATTATTTATTATTTACCCTGCCCCCAAAAAACTTAAATTATTTTTTGGAGGGAGGGGCCCTTGTAGTACAATCTTCCCCTACTAGGTAACTGTTCTAGGGACCCATCAGCAGGAGTGTAGAAGCTAGTGTTGTCATGACAAGCTACAGTTGGCTTCAGTAATTTTTTTTTTTTTTAGTAAACTCTTTCAATGCATTTGTCAGGGGTCCTCCACCCCCAAGCCATGGACCAGCACCAGTTCTTGACCTGTTAGGAACCAGGTCACATAGCAGGAGGTGAGTTGCAGCAAGCAAGCAAAGCTTCATCTGCATTTACAGCCACTTCCCATTACTCTGCATTACTGCCCAAGCTCCACTTTCTGTTGGACCAGCAGTGGCATCAGATTCTCACAGAAGCAGGAACCCTATTGTAAACTGCACATGTGAGGGATCTAGGTCACAGGAATCTGATGCCTGATGATCTGAGATAAGGTTGAATCAGGGATGCTAGTGCTGGGGAGCAGCTACAGATAGAGATTAACATTAGAAGTGAGGTTTGACTCCACAGAGACCATAATAAATCAATTACTTTCAGACTCATGTCAATACCCTATAAGTGAATGGCAAGTGAGTTGATGTTCTTCCATTGTATAACTGCATCTGATGGCAGTCAGAATCCAACACTTATTTTAGTCCATCTGTGACCCACCCATTATTTTATTTACCACTTTCACCTGCACCTTTTCTTTTTATGGTAAGTTGTATAACTTTTTCATTATATGTTAAAATGTGATAATAATAGAAATAAAGTGCACAATAAGTTTGATGTGCTGAAACCATCTCAGAACCATTCTCCCCCACCACCAGTCCATGGAAAAATTGTCTTCCACAAAACTGGTTCTTGATGTCAAAGAGGTTGGAGACTGCTGTGTTTGCCCATTTCATCAAGAGTGATTCGAGAGTGTGCCTAATCACACCATGCTGAGTGTTCTACAGTTTTGGACCAAAAATGTCATTGTTCCCATGCCCCATCCTTCCTATTTACTCTCCTCTAGCAGTTTTTTGTTTGTTTTTTGCTTTCCTGGATGGAAAAGTCCTCAAAGGGAAACATTCTTCTGATGTGGAAGAGGTGAAACAAAAAATGGCAGAAGCACTAAAAGGCATCAAAATTGACGAGTTCAAAAACTGTTTTAAGGGGTGGAAAAAGTGGAAAAAGCATTTTATTCGGTGTATTTTGTCAAATGGAGAGTACTTTGAAGGTGACAGAAGCTTAAACATGTAAGAATAAATACACAAATTTTTATAAATACATTTTGAGCTTTTTGGGGGCCCCTCTCATAGATTTATTTTTATTTACTGGAAATTTCACAAGAAATGATGTGATAGATTTCATCTTTTCAAATTTACCCAAATATCTCAGAAAAGTTTTATTGGTATACCTGTTACCTTTAACTTTTGATGTTCAAATCCCCCTTTTTCCTTTGTCCTAAGTAGATTTACCATGGGTAAGAATTTGAATAGCTCCTTGGATCATGAGATCCAAAGCATTTATTTCCTTACTGTACCCAGCTCTTAAGTAGCATATTTTTACATCTTCCAAGATACATTTCTGGTTTCCATAATAGATAAATCTGCTCATACCATTTCAGTAACTGGTTTCAACTTCAAATTAATGATTGCTGCTCCAGAAACCAAATTTCACATAATTCTGGTAACAAGTAGTTTTCCAGTAGTTTCAAAGTCTAATTTTAATACTCGGTGTGGCCAAATATTCTACTCTTGTCACTGCATCTGGACAATAATTTCAGACTAGACTAAGGATATCAAGTATAGACTTCCTTTGGAAATCCCAAAAGGACTCTGATTGCTGAGAAAATTATGTAACTGTGAATTTTAGTTTAGAACTAACTTATTTATCACAAACCAAGAGCTTATCAAAGCCTAAAAAGTTTGCCTACTTGAGAAAAGAAAAGTTTTTTAAAAAAAATTATGACTTGAGAATCAGCATAAAAATGTATAATAATCTAGACATAAATCTGGTATGTGACTGAAAGTAAGGATAGGAATATTGATTTTTATATTCTTCAATTTCTGTTTCTATTCTGTAACTAATATGTTTTAACAGCCATGTGTGTATATCATAAAATTAAGGTGAAACAATATCAATCATATATTGTAGTTAGGTAATCATCAGCTCTATCAAAAATTAAATGTTTTAAAAATATTTCTTTTACTTTCCTAAAGAGTTATGATCAGAAATATATCAACTAAAGGATGTTTTCATTAGTATTCTGTAGAATATATACTATATTTTCATACAATTAAAGACAAAATATGCACTAAAATTATACTACCTTTTATGATCTCCTTACTAATAGCATTCCTAATAACCTATTGGTATTCTTAGCCGTATAGGGTACAGGTTTTCTCAGAAATGAAGGATTACAAGAATATTTTCTGTGCTCACATTTTTTTGGCTAGTCCAGGTGTTCTTAAAGTATCTGATTATTAATTTTCCCTATATATATCTATGATGCACCCTAGGATGCATAGTTTTATTGTTTCAAACTTAAATTTGACACTTTAGTGCCACAAAATGTTTCAGATTTTTCCAGTTAGATAAAAGAGGTAGAGGAGTTACATACTACAAGAATAGCATAAGAAAAGGCAAAGAGGAGTGAAAGAGTATGGTGTAATTAATAAGCTACAAATGACTTTATTCACCTTCAATGTATATTTTGACACCCAATCTCTAGGTAAAATGTTAATCCAGAGTCCTGTGTGTCAAGTGAGAGTTTGGTATGTCCTGCCAGGTAAAATCAACTAGTCATGATGGTGTTGTAATTACACATATTTTCAGAAAGGAGATTCCTAATGCATTGTGAGAGGAAGATTTAAAAGAGGTATATTGGAGAAAAGCAGATCTATTGGAAAGGAATGCTAACAGTTCAGTTGGAAGATGGAAAATACAAACTGAAACATAAGAGATGGAAATGTGGGTTCCAGAGGTAACAGTACTCAGTAATCAGGTGAATAGGGCAAGAAAAAATGAGTAAAGAGGTTCGGTGAAGACATTCAGACAATAATGTCCTTTGTTAATATTTCAATCATGACACGTGCTTTATGATCACTTTATGGAAGTGCTTTATCTTTTTTCTTTTTCTTTTCTTTTTTTTTTTTTTTTTGAGTTGGAGTCTCGCTCTATCACCCAGAATAGAGTGCAGTGGCACACTCATGGCCACCGCAGCCTTGACCTACTGAGCTCAGGTGATCCTTCCTCCTAACCCTTCCAAGTAGCTGAAACCACAGGCATGTGCCACGATGCATGGCTTTTTAAAAATTTTTATAGAGACAAAGTCTCACCATGTTGCTCAGGCTGTCTTTTACCCCTGAGCAATCCTCTCACCTCTGCCTCCCATAGTGCTGGGATTATAGGTTTGAGCCACCAGGCCCACAGTGGAAGTGCTTTTTATTTAAAGACGTAGCCGTTTTAATTTATCTTTGAATTGCCACAACTTGACCCTTAGTAAGTAATTAAAATTTAAAAAATTCTATATAGTTCTCTGATTAAGAAAACATAGGAACTAGAAAAGGTTGGAAGGCAGACAGAATAAGTTAATTTTGCTATATTGATTTTAATTGTCTCTGAATTATAGTTGTGTTGTTCAGCACACTGAGATTGTGTAACGAACTGAGTTGTGTTCCTCTAAAATGTGTATATTGACATTCTAACCCCCAGTGTGATTACACTTAAAGATAAAGCCTTTAAAGAATATTTAATTATTAAATTTAAATGAGGTCATATAGGTGAGTCAATAGTTCCACCTGATTATTGCCTTTTTAAGAAAGAGAAGGAAATACCAGAGATGTGCATACACAGAGAGGCCATGTGATGACACAGTGAGAAGTTAAAATCTGAAACCAGGGAGAAAGTTATTTGAAGAAACCACATTTTCTGGCACCTGCTCTTGAACTTCCAGTTTTCATTACTGTGAAAAAATAATTTCTTCCATTCAAATCTTCCAATCTGTAATATTTTTATTATAGCAAACAAAGGTATACAAGTGAGTTTATCTTTTTTGTAATCATCTCCATATATGTGTATTACAAATTAGTAAATTTGAGTCTGAAATAAACATGGGAAGGATTTTTGTTTTTGTTTGTATTTTTCTAAGATCTGTCAAGGTTATATATGAATTTGGGATCATATTGCAATAATGTCCCTTCATTTCCATAGTATTCATTAGACTATTAAAGAGGGAGCCAATTTATTGATTAGTATGAATTATCTAAATGACTTCACGTATACAAAAACAGGCCATTTATTTTGCCTTTTTTTTTTCAGTGTCAAAGCTACTAAGAAAGACTTATTCCAACTAATTTATAAAATTAAAAACTCTTCAAATCATATAAAATCTTACTGGTCCTTTCAAATAGAAATTTCTGGGATAATGATCTCTATTCATATTGTTCTGTAGTAGCTATAAAATTGGACAATGAACACATAGATCATTATTTAGCTATTTAGCACTTCAAATACAGCTTGTATAACAATGGAAGTAAGGTTTTTTTAACATTTACTTATATTTTTACTAATTTAATTTCAAACTTCAAAAGTCATGTATGACTAATAATTACCTACTAGGTAGCACAGTTCTAAATCAACCTTTCCCAGGGATATTTTTTTTTTCTTTCATTCTGTTTTGTTAATGGGTGATAGTGCAAGAAATAGTGTCTATCCTTGCAAACAATCAGGAAATTCTTCAGGATATTCTAATAATGATAAGACTAAATAATCAGGTAAATATAAATATATATAAATGCATATTTTCCTGAAAATTGCATGTGCCTCTCTTTCTCTGTCAAATAAGTCAGTGGATCTCAACATGTTGCCAAAAAACTATGCTATTTCACTATTTTAATATTGAATTTCTAAAGGTTACTATTATGTCAAATCTATTGCAAAGATGTATAGAAAGAAAATACAAATTTTCAATAATCATTATGCAATATTTTATGTAAATGAAAAAAGACATTTCAGTAAATAATTAAAAATACTTTACAAAGTAATTTTTACTTTCACAAGTATTCATAATGTAGTATTGTTCAATTATTCAAAAAGTTCTTATTCAAGAATTGATCAAAATGCAAATTTATTTTTCAAATATCTTAATCAATAGGTATCTTTTGATTTTCATGTGTCCTTGTGTGTATGTATGTGTGTGCCTGCTTATGTGTATACAATTTATTTTTAACTTATTTTGATCATTTAATGGATCAGAAGAAATTTTAAAAGTGTTAAATCAGCCGGACTCGGTGGCTCAGCCTGTAATCCCACGCCTTTGGGAGGCTGAGGTGAGTGGATTGCCTGAGCCCGCGGGTTAGAGATCCGCCTGGGCAGCGAGACCTCATCTCTACAATAAATCAAAAAATCAGCCAGGTGTGGTAGCACACGCCTGTAACTCTGGCTACTGGGAAGGCTGAGGCGGAAGGATCGCCGGATTCCAGCAGGTCGAGGCTGCAGTGGCCAGAAGCGGCCACTGCACTCCAGTCTGGGCGACAGAGTGAGATTCCAACACACACACACAAAAAAGTGCTAAATCTTCTCTACTAAACTAGGAAGAAAAAAAAATTACCTTAAATTGTGAAGTATTCAAATATATAATTTTATAAATAGCATAAAATATTTTTACATCAAAATTTTCAGAACACTAATGTGCAAAATGCTTGTAACTATACTATTTCTAAAATGGATAAAAAAGATACATAACTGATCATTGAATAATAAACAGTATTGCTGATTTATAGATCCAAAAATAACTTTAATGTGCTTGTTATTCAAGATAAATAAGGCATTTTTTAGTATTTTATTTTGAAAGTGTCAAAACAAAAACTTCTCCATTAATATTTTGTTTTTTTATGCTTGTAGTTATTAATTTTGAGGTACTTTTTGTAGACAGATCATTTGGTAATTTGTCCCTATCGATGTCATCACATCTACTTGATGTTGCTGTAGTGTATCAATAAGTTTTACTCAAGTCTAACAAATATTGCATTCAATTAGTATGTTAACAATATTAGTCATTGATAATAATTCTGTTGCCCTTTCTTTAGTACTAAAGGCTGAATTAATAAAACATGAATTCTTCTGAACTTTGAAAATCTTGCGATTCAGTATGCAAATGATGTTCACAAAGTAAAGTAATATATAGAAACACTGAATTATCTGGCATAAAATACACTGCATGTGAAGGCTATATTTAAATCTCTACATAGTGCGGAATATTTTACTATTTGATTAACATCATTCATGCAAATGACTTTACACATGCTAACATAAGAATATAGATGTCAATATAAGAATTGACTTCTATTTTTCCACCTTTTGTTCAGTAATAACTTCTCAATGATAACTCATTTTTATAAAAGTTAACCTTAGATATTTTTGTTACTCCTTTTAGAAAAGGAAAATCATAACTAAACTACTGAGCTGCTCTTGAAGATAATCTAGATCATAATCTTAGTTTTTTGTTTTTGTTTTATATTTGCTGCCATAAGAAAATAACAGACTGGTTAATTTCTAAGGATTAGAGATTTATTTCTTAGAATTCTGGAGGCAGTGGGAACTCCAGTAGCATGACACCAGCATCTGGTGGAATTCTTTTTTGCTCTATTATTCCATAGTAGTAGAAAAAGAAAAAGCCAGAGATAGAGAAAAAAAATCAGGCCAAACTCATCCTTTTATCAGGAGCCCACTTCTGCCATAACTCACTCCAGCAATAATGGCATTCATTCATTCATTAGGGTAGAGCCTTCATGACCAAATCATTTCAAAAAGTCCTACCTTCAAATATGACTACATTGGCAATTAAATTTCAACATGAATTTTAAAGAAAACAGTCGAGTCACTAAAACTTCACAAGTAATTATTTTAAACAATTAGTTAAGTGCAGCATGATTAGCATTACAAATACATTCTCCAAATATATGACATATAGTATTCATATATTTAATAGAGTCAATAAATTGACTATATGAATTGGTTAATATTAATTATGCAGTATGAACACAAAGTCATTGTAAAAAATAAAATATAACCCTATTTATGTTAATGTGTTTTGAGATGATGAAGAGTTATTGAGAACTTACAACTCTAATTCACATCCTTTTTCATGTAACTCTAACCCTACATTGACATCCCTAAGGTTTGCAGCTTTTTTGTTGGCAGTTTTCAAAATGTCTTAAGCATGAGATTTACAATTTGACTGCTTCTATAATACAAGCACATGGGAGTTAGAAGTCATAGACTTTCAATTCTTTTTATATTTTCCTGTGCACATTTCAACAAACTTATGCAAGCCAAAATGAGTTGAAAAGTATAAATGATCATCCTTCTAGAGTGCACAGAATCCAGAAAAAGATTTATCAAAACAACAAAAGAAACAAAAAAAGTGTGGCAAATGAGATCTGCTGGAGGAGAGAGACAGTAGTTAAGAGTAATAAAACAATCAAAAGTTGGATGAGAGTCAAGTAAATATTATAAACTACTTCTGGACCTAAATATTGGGTTTCTCAATGTATTTTTTAGCAGTCATGACTGAGTTATTATTAGTAGACTTGAACTTCAAGGGCATAGACTATATGAAAACACAGAGTAAAATAATATAAAAAGAGAAAATAATAAAGAAAATTATGAAATATTTGGTGAAATTATCCAGAAAATCTGACATAGAGATAATTGATGTTCCAGACATTGGGAAATAAGTAATTAGTGAAGAAGCAACAATTAAATACTTATTAGAATATTTCTTTGTGCTGGAAAAATATGAATTTACACATTAAAGGATAACTGGCCAGAATGAATTTTTTTAAGATAGCAGTCCAAGAACTAGTAGAAATATTTTCCAATTTATAGGAAAAAAACAAGATTAATTTAATTTTAGATAACACATCAGACTTCCATTGAAATCTTCAACCACTATACAAAAGTTAAGAGAAAGGGCCAAAGTTTATCAGAATAAGCGACATTTATCAAGACTCGTGCACCCATCTAAGATAGCCTTCTTATGTCAAATAGGAAGTAAAGAATTTGAAGAAAGACAATAATTCAGATTTTTTCACTTATATGTATCTTATGAAGAATGTGCTTAAAGAAACTCTGCAATCAAATAAATGATTAAAAAGAAAATTGCACATAATTATGAGATTACAATCAGTTATATAGTACACCAAGTCAGTGCTAAATACAAATTAGTTTTTGTTTCCTGGAAGTTCAGGAGTATGGACAAAGTAAGGAATAAATCACTTTAAGTTTATAATGTAATTTTAATATTTTGGCATTTCGTCAATGGAAGAGTCTTTTAAAAATATATGATGTCTAAAAGCATTTTTACAAGATCAAATATTAACTGATATCAAATTTTTAAAAAACTATTATAACTTCTTAAACTGATGAAAATTTTAAAAATGCTGCATATTATTTGTCTTAAAATAAGTTTTGCTTTCATATAATTTTAAATGCGAAGATATTATCATTTTAATTTTTTAAAAATGAAGTCTCAAGAAAAAGTAAGCATAACATTTATGGATGATTGATCAGATGAGAATGGAGGAAAAAGAAAAAGCACAATAAATAAAAACTAATTAAAATTAGAATTTTAACTAATTTATTGCTTAGAGTGAAATTCTGAAGGAAAATTGCACAACTAAGCACAATTTTGTCAAAAAAAAAGCAAAGATTTTAATGTAATTTCTCCTAATTATCTTAACTGGGACTGATAAAAAAACTTGAATATTCTCATTGTAGATTTTGATCTAATTACTGAGATTTCTGTAATAATCAGGATCAAAATATAAAACTAAGTACAAGCAACAAAGGTGAGTATAATTTTAACTACATATAAGTTAAAAATTAATACAAAATTAACATTTTAACTATTAATTTTATGACAAGTTGATAAATATCATTTAAAATGCTAAGTCAGGAAGAGCAGTATATGAAAATCATTCAATTACAAATGGTAAATTTATGAGATATGGATTATATTGGTCCTATAGCAGTATTGATTGAGTTCGCCCAAGGTTTTTAATTAATTCATTTAAAAATCAAATTAGTTGCTGTCACATCCAAAAAAAAAAAATGCTCTTGACAAAAGTAATATATCTACTGTAAAAAATATTCTGATGAGCCGGGCTCGGTGGCTCAGCCTGTAATCCCGTGCCTTTGGGAGGCTGAGGTGAGTGGATTGCCTGAGCCCGCGGGTTCGAGACCCGCCTGGGCAGGCGAGACTTCATCTCTACAATAAATCAAAAAAAATTAATCGGGTGTGGTAGCGCGCGCCTGTAGTTCCAGCTACTTGGAAGGCTGAAGCGGAAGGATCGCCGGAGCCCAGCAGGTCGAGGCTGCGGTGGCTGGGAGCGGCCACTGCACTCCTCCAGTCTGGGTGACAGAGTGAGACTCCAACTCAAAAAAAAAAAATTCTGATGGTTTAATTTCAAGACCTGTTTAAAGGAGGATGTAGCAATCTTTAGCCACCAGCTCTTGGCAGGTTCCTAAACATCAGGAGATGGACACAAGCCAATGAGAAAATAACACATTATTCTTAGTCTCTATTTTAGAGACTTAACCAGGGAAGGGAGCCAGGGATGATCTTATAAGTGAAAAAAAAATGAAATTTAGGCAACATCCAGAAAGATTGTACCTTCCATAGTACTCAGTCAATGAGGAAGCGAGGGGGAAATTTGTGCACTGGGGAGTTTATTGCTTGCTGTAGACATCCCAGGAGTGCCTGCCTACCAGACACCCGAAATTGCAAGACTGCCATTAAAGTTTCGCTTCTGCTGTAATCCATGTCTCCATGTCCATTCTTCAAATATGGACGAGTGAGTTTGTTTCTCATAATTTGGGGCCTCATCTGGGATTAATTGTGTCCATGGGAGAGGCACACCCCACCCAGTTTTCAGATGGCTTACTCTACTCTGCTGTCTCGGCTCCCCATGAGACCATAGATATGCCTAAGACAGTTGTGCTAGAGGAGGTAACACAAGGAAAGAGCTAGCAGGCATCATGGTAACCAGGTAAACTTGTAGATGAGCCAAGGTAGGAAAATAGGACTATAAGTACTATCTTGGTGGTTGGACATTTTCAGAGGTCGAGTGTGTGTGACTGAGAGGTATCCTAGATACGAAGCAAGTGCAGATGATGTCTACTGTGGAGAGAGTAATGGAGAAGGAGCTAGATCAAAATCCTCACCACTGGAAGTGGGGGGGATTTATGCCTCAATCAAAAAACAAATGGGGCCCTTGGGGGTAGGGGGACTGCCTGGTTACAGGGGATGTTACAAATGTGGAAAACCTGGCCGCTTTTTAAAAGAATGCCCTGAAAGGAAAAAGGAAGAAAAAGTCATCCCTCCTATAACTTTTGATAAAGACTAAAGGGGTGAGGGTTTTCCTTTAATGAGATCCCACCAGGAATCCTTGATAAATTTGAAGGTGGTACCTAAAGAAGAAGTGACATTTTTTATTGATACCAGAGTAGCTCACTCCTCACTAAAATATCAGCCTCAAGGGACTGAACCCTCTAAAGAAAAATTGCTTGTGTTAGGAGTAAAAGGGAAAGGTACTGATATTCAAGCACATGAAAGTTAGGTTAATATTTAAAAATATTGGGTGGCCTTTCTTGTTTGTACCAGAGGTCAGGGAATTTCTCCGAGGCTTAGATCTAATAACAAAACTTAGCCTGGGGTTAAAAGTAGAGGAGGGACAAATGGATCTCCTCATGGAAAAATAGGAAAAAACCCAAATCAACCCGGTGGTTTGAGTCAAAGAAGGAAGCAGGGGAGGGCTAAATGTTACCCCTATTAAAAAATTAAGTTAAAACTGCCAGGGGAAATATTTCATAGAGGACAATATCCTATTTCTGCTGAAGGTAAGAAAACAACCAGAAATTGAGGGGCTCATTAAAGATGGATTGCTGGAACACTGCATGTTGCCAAATCACACTCCTAACTTCCCAGTCAAAAATCTGATGAGACCTATCAGCTAGTGCAAGACCTGAGGGCCATTAATCAGATCATCCAGGCCTGACATCCTGTAATGTCCAACCCCTGCACTCTCCTTAGCAAAATCCCCTATGAATATACCTGGTTCAGTGTGGTGACCTAAGGGGTGCCTTCTGGGCATGTGCCCTAAACCCTGACAACAGGGACCTCTTTGCTTTTGAATGAGGAAAATCCTATGACTAGAAGGAAACAACAGTACTACTGCAGAGCTTCACCGAACCCCAAATTTATTTGGCCAGATTTTAGACACTCTCCTGGAGGAATTTTAGCCCAGGGCAGGGACCCAGCTATTGCAATAGATAGATGATTTATTAATCTCTGGAAAGAAAAGGATGGGAGTATCAGAGACTACAATTAGTTTGCTCAACTTTCTAGGACAAAAAAGATTGCAATTTTCAAGGAATAAGCTACAATTTGTAAAAAAAAAAGATAGATGAAATATTTAGGACATCTCATCAGTGAAGGGAAATGACAAAAAACCCAGAGTGAATAGCTGGTATGGTGAGCCTGACCATGCCTAAAACAGAGAGAGAATTCAGAAAGATTTTAGGACTAACTGGCTATTTCTGGCTATGGATTGAATCTTACGCCCAAAGAAAAAGCATTTTTTTTTTTTTGAGTCGGAATCTCACTCTGTCCCCTAGACTGGAGTGCAGTGACTGCTCCCGGCCACCGCAGCCTCGCCTGCTGGGCTCCTGCGATCCTTCCACCTCAGCCTTCCGAGTAGCCGGAATCACAGGCATGCGCTACCACGCCCAGCTGATTTTTTGATTTATTGTAGAGATGAGCTCTTGCTGCCCAGGCGGGTCTCGAACCCTCGGGCTCAGGCAGTCCACTCACCTCAGCCTCCCAAAGGCGCAGGATTACAGGCTGAGCCACCGAGCCCGGCAGAAAAAGAATTTTGTATCTAAAACTGTCAGAGAAACCTGACCCCTTACAATGGTCTCAGTAGGAAAAACAATGTATAGAGTATTTAACAAGGACCCTCATTACAGCCCCTGTCCTGTTTATTTCTGCCCTAGACAAGCCATTTCATTTGTCATGGTAGAGCAAGGTGTGGCCCCATGGGTACTAATCCAAACCTGGGCGGGGGGGCAGGCAAAGCAGCCTGTTGCTTTTGTTTCTAAACTCCTAGACCCTGTCTCTTGAAGTTGGCCAGAATGTATACAGGCAGTGGTAGCCACTGCCCTGTTAGTAAAAACAAAACAAAAAAGTGACCTTTGGGGGAACCTTAATAGCCAGTACTCCTCATCAGGTCAGAACCTTACTCAACCAAAAAGTAGGGAGATGGTCAACTGATTCCCAAACCCTAAAATATGAGAGTATGCTATTAGAAAAGAATGACTTAATTTTAACCATAGATGATTGTCTGAACCCAACTAGTTTCCTAAGGAAAGGTGATGAGAATCCTAAGACAATGGATCATAACTGCTTGAATATAATTGAATATCAAACCAAAATTAGATTAGATCTTCAAGAGATCCCATTATATAACAGGGCAAAACTATTTATAAATGAGTCTTCCTGAATAATATAGGGAAAGAGGCATAATGGATATACAGTTGTTGATGGAAATCAATAGGGTATATATGAGAAGGGTCACCTGCCTAACAATTGGTCTACAGAAACCTGTGAATTGTATGCCCTCGATCAAGCCTTAAAATTCCTTGCAGAACAGTAGAGTACCATTTATACTGACTCCAAATATGCCTTTGGGGTACTACATGCCTTTGGGAAGGTTTGGACAGAGCAAGTTCTCACCAACAGCTAGGGAAAGGAATTAGTATATGGAGAGCTAATCTAAGAGGTTCTGAAAAGCCTCCACTCCTAACTAAAATAGCAGTAGTACATGTGAATGGTCACCAAAAGAGGACCAACTTGGAGGCTATAAGAAACAGACTCGAAGATGAGATCGCAGAAAAAGCTGCTCTAGAAGAAGAGGTTAAACTCTTGAGTCTCATTCCTAGCATTCCCAAAGTATTGTTAAAGCCTCAATTCACTAAAGAAGAAGAAAGAGAACTAAACAGGTTGGGAGCTACTTGGAATGGGGACGACCAGTGGTTCCTCCTGGATCGGAGGGAAATGATTAGCAGCCTATAATAAAATAACTAATAATACCTTTGCTACACAAGGGGAGTCACTGGGGTCCTCAGGCCATGTGTGATGCCATATTAAAAATGTATGGATGTATGGGCATCTATACCATTGCCAAGCAAGTATGTAAAGGCTGTATAACTTGTGAAAGAATAAACAAAAGGTAATTCAATAGCAAGCTGCCAGAGAATTCACAGGTTCGAGGTTTCACAGAAATACCAAAATAGGGAAATTAAAACACTTATTCATGATAATGAATCATCTCTCAGGTTGGATGGATACTTTCCCCTCACAGCTGCCACTACAGGATCTGTAATCAAGGTAATTCTAGAGGAAATTATTCCTCAATTTGGACTAGTAGAAAATGTAAACTCGTATAACTGAAGTCATTTTACATCACAGGTATTGAAGGGGTAATGGAAAGTTTACAGATTCAGTAGGATTACCACATTCCTTTCTTCCTTAGGAAAAGTAGAAAGGATGAATCAGATCTTCAAAAAACATATTCCTAAATTAATAATGTAAACTAAGTTACCCTGGGTGAAGTGTCTTCCGGTTGCATTTCTCAGAATCAGAACAGCCTCATGGAATGATGTGGGCCCATCTCCTTATAAATTACTATATGGATTTCCATACTTGGGCAAAATTACATACCTTTCCACTATGGAAACTAAGAATCAATATCTAAAAACCTATACACTGGCCATATCTTCCACTTTATCATCCCTTAGATTAAAAGAACTTCTTGCCCCGACCCCACCACTTGAGTTCTCTGTTCATTCCTTCTCCTCTGGTGATTTCATCCTCATAAAGACCTGAAAGGAAGACAATCTTCAACCAAGTTGGGAAGGTCCCTATCAAGTACTCCTGGCTACTGAGACTGCAGTGCAAATGGCTGAGAAAGGGTGGACTCACTATACCTGAGTTAAGGAACCAACAACTCAAGATGAAGCCATTAAAAAGAAGAATGAGAACTCAATGGGAAGTATCTAGGTGCCCTGAAAAATCTGTAAGGGTCACTCTAGTAAAAGTTCTATAAAAAACAAGGATCAAATTTGGTATTTAACATGGATAGGATATATGATCATGAATGGAGTCGAGGGTAATGGGAACTGACAGGGACACATGGATACTCAATCAAATGGGTTATAAAAAAAAGAAGAACTCTCATACCCCCAAACATTTTGTTTGATGCATGTCAAATTCAACCATGTGAGGATTTAGAAAATCAGACAATTGTCACAAACAGAAAAATACCTTTGCCCAGAACCAGGCACTGGCTGCACTAATGCCTGTCCCTGCCCTAGCTGGGATGCTGTCTGGTGAAACACCCAATGGAAAGGATGGACAGTAAACCTGGGGTGGGTCACCCCAAATTGGAAACCTTTAAAAGATAAAATACATCTTTCTAAGGGCACTCCACCGGAAGTATGTCAAAACTTAGACTACAACCCTGTTCTTTTAACTACTAACAACCCAATTGCCCTAGATCAAGGGCCAAGGGTGACATCTTCGTTATATGGATTCGATGGAGCAGACGTCACAGAAACAACTGGTACTTAAGTTAGTTAATAACACATCAGATATGCCTAAACCAACCCCAAGTCCTGGAAAACATAAACAATTCCCTAATAGTAATCCCAAGAGGTTAAGCATAGTTAAAGTCAAGGATTTAAGACAGACACTTGAAATTGAGACAGGGTATGGTGATGTTGATGCCTAGATAGAATGCATTAAGTTCGGTTCATGCACTCAACAAAAGCAATTGCTGTTCTTTCGCTGCAGGTTGGACACAGGCACTGATAGTTCCATTTCATCTTGGATGGGCTACAGACCTTGCAGGGATGAGTTGCATGATGGCTTTATACCAAGACAAGAATTCATGGGGAGATGAAACCTGCAAGAGTTTGCCATTGCTCTTTCCCACATTGAGGTCAGACCTGAGGGCAATCCCCTCCTCTGTAGTGATGATGAATTACTCCTCTTGCTTCTCAAGGTAGGGGGCAATGTTCAATAAACCCATAGGAAACTTGTTGACCTGTACCCATATCCTAAATGGCACTGGTGAGTTAAGTCACAATTACTCTAAACTGCACACCTTGTGAGCAAATGTTACGTGGTACCGTGGAAAGAGGGCCCTGCACAACTTGTGGCCATCCAACTGGACTGGGACTTGTGAACTAGACCAATTGGCTATCCCATTCACCTTGGCATTTCATCAAACTGCTGAGGGTAACATTGCCCATCACCAAAACTGAAGGGCTCTAAAAGAATCTTTTACCTCCAATGTGTACACAAATTTAATAGGGGTCCCAAGAGGAGTCCCCAGTGAATTTAAGGCCAGAAATCAGATAGCTGATGGATTTGAATCATCACTCTTCTCGTGGTCCATCATTAATAAGAATGTGGATTGAATCAATATTTGTTACAATCAGCAAAGTCTTATTAATGACGCCAGAGATGCCCTCCCAGGAGTAGTTAGTCAACTGAATGCCACCAGCAGGACAGCACGGGAAAATCAAATTGCATTTAATATGATCCTGGCAGAGAAAGGAGTTTGTGCCCTGTTAGGAGGAAAATGCTATACTTTCATCTCAGATAACACAACTCCTGATGGAACCATCACCAAAGTCTAAAAACCCTAGCTAATGAATTGGCAGAAAATGCAGGTATTGATAATCCATTTACAAACTGGTTAGAAGGATGATCTGGGAAATGAAAGGGAATGGTAGCCTCAGTCCTAACCTCTCTTCTAATTATGGCAGGAATCTTAATGATAATGGGATGTTGTGCCATTCCCTGTGTCCTGGGCTTAACGAAGAGACTCAGAGAAACTGCAATTAACATACAGATGCCCATGACATACCTGTAAAACAGTCTAATGCTTATGAAAACGATAGTAGATTATAAAGAGGAATGTCAACAAATGTTAAGCCAATTTAAGAAGAATCTAAGATGAAAATGGAACCAGAAGTTCATAAAGAAAAAAAGAGAGGAAATTTGTAAAAAACATTCTGATGGTTCATTTTCAAGACCTGTCTAAGCAGGCTGGAAGATGTAGCAATCTTCAGCCACCAACTCTTGGCAGTCTCCTAAACAACAAGAAGATGGAAACAAGCCAATGAGAAAACAACATGCTATTCTTAAGAAAATACTCACATAACTGCATCATCAATTATATGTATTTAAGAGAAACAAGAAGCTCAAAAGGCAAATCTATTAAAAAAGATTGAATATGTGGTCACACACTAATAATGTATTTTCAAAAAAATAATAAAGTACATCTTGAATAATTTTTGACTTTTTGTGGAAACATTTAAATACTGCTACCCAATTAGACAAATGCATCAATGTTGTCCATTACTTATGGTACTTATGGCAAGCACAGTATAAGGAAATAATATATTTTTTTATGTTTCTAAGAAAATTTTTAACCATATATTACAAGATGGACAATTTTTATCAGTTGACAGTTTTAGTATGAGCAAATGAAATCACTTAGTAGTCTAGCAAAAGAAAGCAAAGTTTTAATACAAAAGGCAATAATACTAGGCAGGAGAAAATTACTTTACAAAAATATAGATTTATATACAGAGTCTTTATTCTTAAAACCCTGATAGACAGGAGGGCAGTGAAGCTGGATAAGTACTCATTCACAACTAGCAGGACACATCTGTGTCCTTTCAATAGAATGAGATTAAAATGCTTATAAAGATATCATATCATTTGTCTTCTAATTTCTGAAATAGTTATAAATAGTAACATATATATGTATGTATTTAAAAATATGGTATATGGAATATATATGCATATATATTCCTATATATAAACATAGAGATATTTTCAGAGTCAGTTACATTTGTGATCTATAATTAAACATATTTATAGCTTTATAATCTGTACTGAACTCTTGCTCACTCTTGTCACAGTAAATACATAGTATTACAATATTGAGTTAGTAATTGTGGAATTCTTACTGTATTTTGCTAGTTTTTCGAAGAAGTTAACTATATTTTATTTTTGTTACATTTTAGCCCCATACACTTTCTGTTCCTTTTAGGGCTTAGAGATTTTATTTTCTACAAATCAAAATTTATATATTGTTTTATATCATCTTTCAGTGAGTAAATTCTTACAGAACATTTGTAGAGTGAAAAAACAAAAAGAACAAGTAAACATGGTAGGGATTATTAAAAGAATAATTCATTTCAACTATCCTATTAGATCAAAGATAATAAATAAAACAACAAGAAAGAAAAGACATCATGATATAAAAATTCAATTTATAGACTATCAAAAAGAGTACCCCAAACAATACATGAAAACAATCAAAACAAATTCTTCTTATAACTGATTCAATTGTGTTTAATTAATTCTTGTCTGACAGTTTGGGGGCAGCAGGCCTCAAAATCATCTGCTTGTTTTGGTGCTTCTGAATTATTAGTCTGCCAGTCAAGAATTCAGCAGCTTTTGTACTGAGAGAATGCTGGAGATTCTTATTCCCAGAATTCTTGGCATAGTCCTCTATTTTTAAGTTCTAAGACTGTATTCATTAGATATTTCTTTCAGAGGAATTAATAATTGGCCTCAAGTGTATCAGGGCCAGGCAAAATGAAGGGCAAGCAAGAATTCCTTGCTGATGAAATAATGGATGGATTGTATTATTTTATTACAGTAACATTCCAACAATATTAGAATGACATACAGAGGGATTGTTATTTTAAATATACATATATATGGGCATATCTATAATTATTTTTAGAAACAAGTACTTTGATATAAGACTAGCAAATAGTTTGGATATGTCCTTCAGAGTTCATGTGGTGGAAACTTAATTCCCAATGCAATAGTGTTTGCAGGTGTGGACTAATGGAGAGTTTTTAGGTCACGAGGGTTCCACCCTTGTGAATGGATTAATGCTGATAATAAAAGGGTTTGAGGCTTCAGGGCTGGTTTCTTGCTTTCTCTCATACTCTCTGTACTTTCATCATGGTGTGAGACTGCAAGAAGACCCTTGTCAAAAGCTAGCCCCTCAGTCTCAGACTTCCCATCCTCCAGAACTGTAAACCAATACATTTATATTCATTATAGATTACCCAAATTGTGGCATTCAGCCCAAAACAGATGAAGGCAGAAAATTGGTAATAAGTGAGGCTAAGACAAATACCTGAAAATCAAATTAGTTTTGGAATTGGATGTTAGAGGTTGGAAGAGTTTGGAGGAGCAGATTACAAAATAGCTTAGACTGCTGAAAAGAGCACTAAGGGAAATTGTGGTGAAAGCTCAGAAGAAGAGAAAACCTGTAGTGAAAATCTGAAACTTCTAAGTGGGTATAATCAGAATGTTGGTAGAAATGTAGACGGTAAAGACCATTCTGATGAGGACACAGGCAGAAAGGAAGAACAAGATATTGGAGACTGCAGAAAAGTTCATCCTTGTTACAAAGTGGAAAGGAACTTGACTGAATTTTGCTTATGTCCTTGGACTTTATGGAAGGCATCACAGATTAATGAGTAAAATCAAAGTATTTTGAATGGTCTCTATATTTACTATTGACAAAGTGAAATTAATCTGAGAAGATAAGATGGAGAGCTATTAGTGGAATTTCTGCTTACTCAGAAAAGAAATATGGTGATGAGTGTCGTGTTACTGACTATGCAGTCTGGCATGTGTCTTTAACTCATCTGGGTTTGGGAACAGATATATCTCCAGATTTCTCACACTTCAAAAATTCCAAGAAAACAATTCTAGCAAATATCATTAGAATTTCTAAAATCAAGTCATACTCAGAAAGATGAGATATCTTCAGAATGAAAAAAATATATAATATTAAAAATAACAAGATTAACAAAAATGATTATTTCATAGTCTAGGTCTACTTAAAGACTCTTAAGTGTTTTAGATGGAATTCTAGGTGGTAATTTATTTTGTAAATTATATTGTAATACTCATGTTGCTGATTCTGTTTTGCAAGATTTATTTCTGAGAAATTGCAAATAATTTTAGGAAAACAGCAACTAATTTATTTCTATTAATTATTATTTATTCTTATTATTCTTATACAACATTTTCAGCTGCCATCTGTGTACAACAGTTTTAGGTTTTATATACATAAATCAATGTTTTCTTGGCAAATGAGAAGCATATTTTTTTCTTTGTTCATATGTGTTGTGTTTTGCAAAATTCCAGTCTTTACATTAAAAGTTTATTCATAAAAAGAAAGAAATTATGAGTTGTAGGCATCCTCTGAAAGTTTAGGAATACTAATACTTTATTAACAAATTTAATATTTGATTTAATAATTTAAAAGAAATGTATGTTATTTTCCTTTCCCCATCAATCTATTTTTATTTGACTATTCATCCTGACAACAAGTATTTGCATAGCCAAACTTTAGTCAGATTACTGACTGTCTTCCAGGTTCACCTGAGACATCTTTGCAAAATACAGATTTAGCAAAGACCCCTGCTATGTCAATATGGCAAGAACTTATCACTTTCAGTATTTGATCACCCTCAACATCTGATCAGGTTTCTCATTCTTCATCAACCCCCAGGTTATGCCCAATTACTCTGACTTACTTTCAACTGGAATCCATTAGGTTGTTTCCTCTTAGAGATTTTCCATCCACTGACCCTCATCCCACTCTTGACCATAAACTCCAACTTGCCTATGTATTCAGAGTTAAGGTCAATCTTTCTCTTCCTCCATGAGAACATGTTGCAGTGGTCCTTAAACTTATCATGATGGTCCTGAATAAAATCTATCATCCTGTGTGTTAACAAGTATCTTTGAAAGGTTTTTTAACAATCCCCTACTAGTACTGTTCCGTGAAGTTTGTACAGACTTTTATTATTATATAAAGTAAGCATTATTATATCTGGCATTGACAATGCCAATTAGAGAAAGAGAAACACTAGAAAATTGAGTTTAAAGATCAGTAAGGCTGCACAGTGGTTCAGCTTGTAATTCCAAAACGTTGGGAGGCCAAGGTGAGAGGTCTGCCTGAGCCTGGGGATTCCATACCAGCCTGGGCAACGTGGTGAGACATCGGCTCTACAATAAATCACAAAAACTAGCCAGGCGTGATGACATGTGTCTGTAGTTCCAGCTACTTGGAAGGTTGAGATGGAAAGATTGCCTAAACTCTGCAGGTCGAGACTGCAGTGGCCGTGAGAGTGCCACTTCACTCCGCTCTGGTCTGGATGATAAGAGTGAGACTTCAACTCAAAAATAAATAAATAAAGATCAGTGAGAAAATTTAATTTGAAGATCAAATCATGGTATCGTTTATATCATTATTCAAAAAGATTTATTACATACTTAAATGGTTCTTTGTGCGGTTTACATGTTAGAGCAACCAAAATAAAGATATAAACATGATAATAAGATCTGATTTACTTGACAAGTATTTAATAGATTTCCAATAGGTAACAGATTCTGTGCTAGTTAGTTTTAATTTTTTTTTATTCATTTGGACTTTATAGAGTGACAAAGGGAATCAAATTTGAGTTAAAAACTTTTGAATTATTTTCACCTTTAAACCAAGTTGTCTCTCAAAGTCCCACTGTTAGCTACCAGAATTTCTTGTGTTGGATTTTTTAAATGCAGATTTTGAAACACTTTGTACTTACTGAATCTGTAGCTATAATGTTTATTGCAGCATTGTTCACAATAGCAAGAACCTGGAACCAAACTCGCTGTCCATCAAAAAAGGACTGGATTTAAAAAATGTGGTACATATACACGATGGAATACTATGCAGCCATAAAAAAGAACAAAATCATGAATTTTGCAGCAACTTGGATGGAGCTAGAGTCTATAATACTAAGTGACCTCTCACAGAAACAAAGATCTGAGTATCATATATTCTCACTCATATAGTGGACCTTGATCATCCAATGCACTACTATAAGAGAATGACTGACAGTGTTGGGAAACTACGGGGGCAATGGGACTAATGGTAGTAAACATCTGTCTGGAGACAGGGAGACACTAGTTATCAACAAGGGGGCCTGAATGAAGCATATTTGTATACCTAACCCTTAACTGTACCCCACAATATCAAAATAATAAATACCGATTTAAAAAAAGAATACTTTTTAAAGAATTTAAAAAAAATTATTATCCAGGAGAGTCTAAAGCACTGAGACAAACTTTGACAAAATTTTATATAGGAGATTAATAGAGGAATGTTTTCTAAGCCAGGATAAATGAAATGGGCAGAGAAGGAGGAATTCTAAGAGAAAGCAGAAAGTAAGAGAGGAGAGGTGAAACAAAGAGGCAGATAAAACTTGATAACAGCAAGTCTTTGGATTTTACAATAAGTTAATTGTTAATGATATTTTAGAAACTGAATAGAATTACAGAGAAATAAAATGTTGAATTTGTGATAGTTATTGAAGTGAAAGAATGTATTAGTATTTATATTTTTCTGAAGGGAATATATAAATGTTATAATGACAGAAAAACTTCCACTTGTAAATTTTTTTGTTTTGGTTATGTGCCATTTTGTCCTATTTTTCTATCTAGAATACATTTCATAAAGTCTAGTCAGTAAAATAAAGAAGATCAAATGATATGATATTATTACTACATAGTTAACCAGTTTCTACTTTGATAGGAATTTGGAAACATGAAAAATTGACTAGCAGATTAGAATATATTCACTTTAGGAGTATAGTTTCAGGTTTAAAGTTTTAGATCAATGTATAATATTTCTAAAAATAGGGAACTTATTAAACAATTAATGGAATTGTATAATTTCCATTTACATAAAAAGAACAGCAACATTTTTCTCACAGTGAGTACTTCAATAAAAGTTGCTTGCCTATGTTATTATGTATTCAGTAAATATAATCTCACAATGGCAGACAGGTTAAAATTTTCATGTATGTTCTTGCAAGGTAAAAATATGTAATGGAGAGACTCATGCTTTAACATGTTTTAAAAAGTGTGAACATATTAACTGATTAGAAAATTATTCTATGGGATGAGATGAGGACCTCACATGTTGAAGTTTAGCCTAGACAATGTATGACTAAGCTTAAACTGGGAGGTACCTAGCTGAAGGATTTTATTGGTTCTTATAGAATATGTACATTTTTTTTTTTATTTTTACAAATGTTTGGGGTCCAATGTAATGTTGCTACATGACTATATTGCATAGTAATGAAGTCAGTGTTTTTAGGGTCCTCATCTGTCAACCAACATACATTATACTCATTATGGAATTTCACATTATCTATTCCTCTCCAATTCCCCCACTCTTCCACATCTCCATTGTTTGTCATTTCACACTCTATGTCCACGAGTGCACATTATATAGTGAAAACATGCAGTATGTGTCTGTATGTTTCTGAGCTTTAAACATTTAAGAGTTCTTAGAGCATTACATATACAACAGCAAGTTTAATCTATTAAAAATGTAAAAACCTGTATTTATTATCTTTCTGATTATTCTTTCTGCATTTGTGGATAAGACCCAGATATTTTTATTCCAATAACAGAGAAAAATGAATGCTTTTATATTTTTCTATTCACCTCATGAAAAATTGAATCAACAAGAGGAAATGTGCTTCTTTAAAGAGTATATTTCCTATGTTCACATAGATATTGCCTTACTTTTGATTAAGTTTGTGGAGTGACTCACTACCTAGTGCATTATTTGGTTATTCTGTCTTATCATTCAGTGCTGGTTGGTATTAATAAGGCATCTAACTTATCAAAATTATTGAAAAAGTTGAAATTTGAGTGAAAGTTAAATATTCTTGGCAGATGAACTGAATTTATGAAAAACTCTGCTTTGACAATGGCATTTTTTTTTCAGAATCTAAATAAATCACTTTGACCTCCTTTTCAGTATTTTAAATTGCAAAACTCCTTAATTTTTTTTATCCAACCAGGAATTCTATCAGCAAAATGCACGGGTATCTTCAACTGTCAAGTAATTTGCGATCTAATAAGAGCAAGAGACATTTAAAAATAAACAGATACCTTTTCCAACCAAGTACATGGGACAGCTTATCATCTGACAAATTTAAAATTGATATTTGTCAATATGAGGGAAATATAGCAAGCTACCAAACTTTAAATGTACTCTATTCAACGAACTTATAGTATAACGAGCTGTCACACATGTCAAAAGCAATCACTGCTGAATTTTTATCAGTTTTGAACTTGGGGAAAAGTCCTTTTTACTGTTTTCATTTTCTATTTTTGCTCATCATTTTTTTTTTGAGATTTTAGATACAAGTTTTAACAACACATAGAACATAGAAAAACACCTTCAGAATTGTGTATAATTTATAGTCTAATACTCCCCTTTCACCACTATTTTAGACTTATTTTTTACACTTTCATAATATACATATACATATTGCCTAATATTCACAATAAAATAAAGTATTATTGAGAAATTTATAAACCCAGCTTCATGATTTAAAGTTTTAGCAACAAATATGGTAAATATCTATATTAATTTAGGTCTTTTTTGCATTTTATGTTAATTTATATTTTTATCTTATTTTTTGCCTCAGAAATGATTTTAACAGCCCAGAGCATTTTGAAATGTAGCCCACATTTAATTAAAAAATTATAAATATTTATGAATTTTTCAATGATAAGTATCAAAATTTATTAACATTTTGTCAATATCTCTTTCACTATTACTTCTTGTATCCCACTGTGCCACTTTCTGGTATTATTTTTGTTTGTATTAAATAATGCCATTAAATTTTTCACAAGCATTAATTAAAAAAAACTCAAAGACACTAAAGAGAATAGATACATTTTATAAAATTAAGTTGCAGACATGTTAATAGTAACTTTTCACACACAATAATAGAAACCAAAATAAAATGAAAAAGTCTATTTAAAACTTTAAAGAAAATAAGTGTCAAGCTATAATTCCATATTCAAATCAACACCAATATAATAAAAATGGAATAAGTAAATTTTAAATATAATGAGAGAACATACTACTAATAAGTCCTTTCTCTAGATATTCAGCATTAAAATAAATAATACTTGAATGAAGCAGTAGAGTGCAAGAGACTACATGATGGAATATTTTCCAGTCCTAAGGAAGGACAAAATTACGAACTCTATGGGAACTTAGATGTACTTAGAGTCTATAATAATGAGTGACTTATCACAGAAACAAATAGCTGAGTATCACTTGTTCTCATTTATAAGCAGTCCTTGAACAATTATCATGAACACTCTAAGAAAGGTATTGACAGTAGTGGGAAACCATCCAGGGAGGAAGGAAGGGCACACCTCATCAACAAGGGTATTTTCATAATGATCATTTGTATACCTGACCCTGAATTGTACCCCATATTTTTAAAATGAAAGGAAAAGGACAAAAGTAAAAAGAATTCAATAGTTCTGTTTTTAAAAATCTACCCAGCTAGTGAATCAGTGTGATTTTTCACTATGAAAACAAATATCTTCCCTTAATTCTGAAAAAAAAAATTATTTTTCTGCTGTTTCAATCAGTTTTAACTCTTTCATTCTCTATTGTTCCTTTCTTGTATTTTAACTGAAGATACTTCTGAGTACCTTAAGCTTGTGTTGTTTTTCAAATTTCTACCTCTCTGAACAATTTTTTTTTTTTTTTTTTTGAGTTGGAGTCTCACTCTGTCGCCCAGACTGGAGTGCAGGGGCCGCTTCCGGCCACCGCAGCCTCGACCTGCTGGGCTCCGGCGATCCTTTTGCCTCAGCCTTCCGAGTAGCCGGAATTACAGGCATGTGCTACCACAGCCAGTTGATTTTTTGATTTATGGTAGAGATGAGGTCTCGCTGCCCAGGCGGGTCTGGAACCCACGGGCTCAGGCAATCCACTCACCTCAGCCTCCCAAAGGCGCGAGATTACAGGCTGAGCCACCGAGCCCGGCTCTCTGAACAATTTTTAAAACATCTTTAGTTATGTCTTTCAGTATATTAATTCCCTCTTCTGCTTTATTTTATTGGTCTAATCTATCTCTCAAGTTTTATGTTTCTAGCTAGTATAAATGTAGTGTTGATACTTTTTCCTCAACACAATCCTTGGTTGTTTTTTCAAGTTCACCTATACGTATATTCCAATTCTGCAGTCATATTTAAAGACCACAAAACTTCTGTTGGCTTTTTTTTAGAAGGCAAAAATTGTTATAAAACTTCAGTCAGTCACATTATTTAATTTTTAAGATTATCTTGGGACTTGAAGTTAGTAATAATAGAACTTCAAGACAGATGGTCTTACCATGACCAGGTCAGTGACTTAGAAATAAAAGTCAAAGAAAAGTAATGCGAAAGTAATACTAAATGAAAGCCAAAACAGGGATTAAAAAATTGTTGCATTTTTCAGAATCAGAAAAGAGATACTAAACAATGAAGAAAATAACACTTTAAAAGACAGTAATAGAGGTAAAAGTAGGAACTTATTACATAACAGCCTGAATCAGAGTATTTAAAAAGTTTAATGAGTCTCTTTCTTAGTCAAATATTTGGCTACCATATGCTTGTCTGTTTAATCTAAACATGCTTAAATGTGTACACATGTTTAATGTGTTTATTTATAAGAATGTTTTCTGGTGACTGTAAGTGCATGTGATTTGAGGACATGTTAGTGAGCATATCCAGACCAAACTTCTTTATCAATGCATCTTAGAGAGTCTTGGCATGTTATTCTTCAATAAATACATATTAATATTTAAAAGTAAATATATAGGTGCAGAGTTAAAACCCACTATGCATTTTAAAAGAACCATAGTTAATTTGTTTATAAAATTCAATCATTTATTTTGGTAATAAATTTTCAACTTAAGTAGTTGTCAGGGAAACAACTTCGCTTGTTCTAGGTAGCATCAGCTAAAGGACGGCAAAAATGACTGGAAGCAAGAAACATATGAAGCCTCACACACTTATGTTCCTGGCAGTAGACACTCACTGCTTACTGACGGGGAATCAATGAACCTAGACTCTATACTGGAAAACATACATGTGACCTCTAAGTGCTTGGCCAGAAGTTGTATTGTCTATTATGAAAATTATGCAAATGAACCCAAATCCAAGAATCATTTCATTGCCTTTCTTTCTTAATTAAAGCTTTAAAACACTTGTAAAATTATTGTTCCATAGTAATGTATTACCTAAACCATGAAGAAGTGATATTCCATTTTATCATTAAAGGTATTATACAAAACTTTATTTAATAGAACATGCGATATAATATCTTAAAATACACATTTAATAAATCATGGAAATAAGCATCGTAAAGTGATTAGGTTATTTATAGTCAGTTTTCGCATTTTATAGCTGTGACTTGGAATAATAATGTGGCCTGAATGAGGTCAAGATATTACCTGGATAATGGAAAACCTTTGATTCAGGACTTGTAACAATTAAAGCTATATAAATTTCATTAACTTAAGTAAGCATCATTTACATTAAAAAATTAGTACTGTGATATTTGACTAATGTTTTTAAAAAATGTCTATCTGTGAACAATTAAAATAAGTAAAATAAGACTTTATATTTTTAGAAATAAAAACTTCCTGATAAAGTCATCATATGAGATAACAAAGTAATGTGACTGCTTGTAGGGAAAGGATAACTCCCACTCAAAATTTGGTTTAGTTACTGAGACTGATGATGCCACAGATACCCACCAAGAGGGTATCTGATGATATAAGAAATATTTCCGGGGAGAACAACGTAGCCCAAAAGTGGGTAAAAAAAAATGGCCTGAAAGGGCAGGGAAAGATTAGCTTGGGTTTTTGTGATTATAAGGTGGGACTGAGTTGAGGGTTCCTGTGTGCAGAAAATTTTGTATGTGTTTTTATTTGTTTTATCATTTATTGACATATAATTATATTTATGGAGAAAAATGCTGTTATGATATATGTATACCATGTAGAATGATTAAACCAATCAACATATTGAATACTTTGAATACTTACCTTTTGTTCCTCTTATCTAAATGAAATTTGTATCATTTGATCAATATCGTCCCATTCTCCCTATTCCCTAGCCATCATTCCACTCTCTGCTTCTATAAATTTGATTTTTTTAGATTCAATATATAAATGATAACATGCAATATTTGTCTTTCTGTGCCTCACTTATTTATTTATCTATTTATTTTGGTGTCAGGGTTTCCCTCTACTACTCAAGCTGAAGTGCAGTGGCACAGTGAAGACCACTACAGGTTCCACCTGCTGGGCTCATGTGATCCTTCCACCTCAGCCTTCCAAGTAGCCAAACCACAGGCCACCATGCCCAGCTAACTTATTTATTTTTTTCTTGGTAGGGAAACAGCGTTTATTCGTGCCGGCACCACTCAGCGGATTCCTATCCAAAGACTGAGCCCTTTTTAACTTATTGTAGAGCAGTCTAACCATGATGCCCAGGTTGGTCTCAAACCTGGGCTCAGGCAAGCCTCTAGCCTGACTCCCAAAATACTGGGATTACAGGAGTGAACCACCACACCCATGGTGCCTTACTTATTTTGTCTAGTATTATGTCTTTCAGGTTCATCTACATTATTGCAAATGACAAAATTTTCTTATTTCCTAAGGCTGAACACTACTCCACTGTATGCATACCATGTTTTAAAAAATCTTTTCATACACTAAGGAACACTTAGGTTGAGTCCATATCTTGGCAAAGTGAATAATGGTACAATGAAAATGCAAGTACAAGTATCTCTTCAACACACTGATTTTGTTTCCTTTTGATATGTACCCAGTAGAGGGATGCCTGAGTTTGTGAGTTCTACTTTACATTTTTTGACAAATTTCCAGGTTTTTCATAATTTACATTTCCATTAACATAGTACATGGGGTCCCTTTACTTCATATACCCATAAATATTTTTTATCTTTCATCTTTTTAGAATAATCATTGTAACAGATGTGAGGTACCTCATTATGGTTTTAATCTGCATTTCTCTGATGATTAGTTGAGTATTTTTAATGTACCTTATATCTTTAAATATATCTTAATATATAGCAGTCCTTTTTATGTTTTGTTTTGATGAATGTCTATTCAGCTCCTTTGCCAAATTTTTTACTGGTATTTGTTTTCTTACTATTGAGTTTCTCATATATTTTGGGTATTACTCCATATGAGATGTATAAATTGCAATTTTTTTTCCAATTTCCTAAGTTATCTTTGTAGACTCTTGATTGCTTCCTTTGCTGTGCAGAGCATTTCAGTTTGTTGGAATTTCATTTGTGCATTTATTGCCTGAGTTTCTAGGATCAGATCCCAAAATTCATTATCCATAACAATGTCATGTAGGTCTCCTCTTTTGTAGTCTTAATGCTTCACTTTTTACATTTAATTGTTTAATCCATATTGAGTTAATTTTTGTATAAGATATGAGATAAGGGCTCAATTTCATTCTTCATGTGAAAATCTTGTTTTTCTAACTTTCTTTTTTGAACAGACTATCCTTTTATCATTAAATGTTCTTGGAACCTTTGTTGAAAATCAATAGACCATAAATATACAGCTCCATTTCTAGACTCTATTCTATTCCATTCATTGATGTGTGTGTTTATGTATCAGTACCATGCTGTTTTAATTACAGTAAGTTTTAATATAGTTTGAAATCAGCAAGGATGCTCTCAGCTAGGTGTTTTTGTTTTTGTTTTGTTTTGTTTTTTTGAATTGAAGTCTCACTCTGTCACCCAGACTGGAGTGCAGTGGCACGCTCCTGGCCACCGCAGCCTCGACCTGCTGGGCTCCGGGGCGATCCTTCCATCTCAGCCTTCCACGTAGCTGGAACTACAGGTGTGCGCTACCACTTCCGGCTAATTTTTTGTTGTTGTAGAGATGAGGTCTTGCCAAGTTGCCCAGGCGGGTCTTGAACCCGCGGGTTCAAGCAATCCACTCACCTTGGCCTCCCAAAGCGCAGGATTACAGGCTGAGCCACTGAGCCCGGCTTGTTTTTGTTATTATTATTATTTTTTTTATAAATAGCTCCTTGGATATTCAAGGGGTTTTAGTTGATGTTCCAGATACCTTTTTGTGCCCCTCCCTCTCACCACAGAATACCATTACTGCCAATCCCTTCCCCTCGGCAATTTCTCATTGCAGACAATCCTTTTCTTACAGTATTAGGATAATTGCTCAAGGTCCACTTAAGAATGAGAACATGTGATACTCAGTTCTTTGTTTCTGTGATAGAGCACTCAGTATTACAGATTCTATTAACATCCAAGTAGTTGTGAAGTTCATAATTGTGTTCTTTATTTTTTGTAGCTATTGTAAATGGGATTGTAATCTTGATTTCTTTTTTTTGAGTTCATTTTTAATATATAGAAACACTACTGAACTTTGTGTGTTAATTTTTTGTGTTAATCCTGCAACTTTATTTGCTTATTAATTCAAAGATATTTTTTGTCGGAGTCTTTAGGATTTTCTATGCATAATTTTTTTATAAGTAAACATGTACAATTTTAGTTCTTTTTCAACTTAGTTTTTTTTTATTTATTTGTTTGTTTTGTCTAGTTGCTGTGGTCAGAACTCTCAGAACTATGTAGAATAGAAGCGATCAGAGTGAACATCCTGTTTAGTTCCTGATCTTAGTGGAAAAGATTTCAACTTTTTACCAATGAATACAATGTTAGCTATGAGTTTGTCATATATGGCCTATATTGCTTTTATTATGTTAAGGTAAATTTCTTATGTACCTGTTTTGTGGAGATTTTTTTATCATGAAATGATGTTGAATGTTGTCAGGCACATTTTATACTTTTAATGAAATGCTTATATTGTTTTGTCATTCATTTTCTTAATATGGTGTATCATATATATAGATTGGTATATGCTAAACTATCCTTGCAAGTCTGGGATAAATCCCACTCTCACTCCATCACCCAGGCTGAAGTGCAGTGTCACACTCCCGGCCACCCCAGAGTTGACTGGCTGGGTTTCAGCAATCCTTCCGCCTCAGCCTTTCATGTGGCCGGAACTACAGGCACTCTGTACCACACCAGACTAATTTTTATTTATTTATTTTTTACACAATATTTTTACGTATCATATGAAAGTTTTAATAGATGATATTATATGGCGGGCCCTCAAAAATCCTTAACTTCAGAGAAGAAATGAAATCATCTTTGCTGAAGCTGTGTGAATAATTGAATAATTGAGGGAGCTTCTTCTAGTAACAGCACTATAGTGCCACTTACCTAATTCAATGCATGACCTTAATTATATGAGGGGACATTAAATTTGAGAAATATTTATTCCACTTTACAGATGAGGTAAAGAAAAACTTAAAAGCGTTAGTAGTACTTGTTAATCTGAATTTTTGCAAATTTTTCAGAGTGTAGTTAAGGCAAATATTATTAATCTACTATATAGAAACATAGGTGATGAGCTTGAAGAAAATATACTGATATAGATGGTAGATAAATAAAAACTAATGTGAAAATTAAAGTTATGACTTCAAAAGCTAAAAGAGGTGAGCCAGAATACTTTCCACTTGTTGACTTTGCTTAGCAGGTGGCACGCGTTTGGTCAGATGGTGTTTGAATTGAGACTATATTTCTAATTTACCAACATCTGTTGTTATTATGCTATCTAAACGATAATATTTGTCAGAGATAGGAAGCAGATTGCAAGAAAACCATTATGTATAAAATTCAGAAATAAAAAATAGCCAGGAAAATTATTTCACTTTAACTAAATATCAATAATGTTCACTTTTGGAGATTTAGGGGAAAAAATGATATTTTAAAAATATTTTGAATAAGCACAATACATGACATATTGTTTTCGAAATGTGTGCCGATTATATACAATCTATTTTATGTTACATGCAAGAGAAATTTTACTCATGGTACTTTACCAAAAACATACCAAAAAAAGGAGAAAATAACTTATTTCATTACATACTTTCACTTAATCAGGACATGCATCGCATATACTGCTTTTATGTAATTGTTGGTATTTATTTATCACAATCACTTAAATATTTCAAGTAAGACTAATCACATCAAAATTATCATTTTGTACCTATTTTCTTGGATAGAGAATAATTAATAAAAAAATTGTGTAACTCAAAATTCCGAGATCATTTAATTAAAATAAAAATTTATTTACTTATTAATTCTAAAATAATTTTGATGGAGTCTTTAAGATTTTTCTATGCATAAGATTATATCATAAGCAAACATTTACAATTTTAGTTCTTCTTTTCCAGTTATATTTTATTTATTTGGTCTAATTGCTCTGGCTAGAACTCTCAGTACTATGTTGAGATTTTAACTATTTTATTACTACTTAATTTCTGGTATGGTCTGAATGTGTGCTTCACTCTAAAATTTATATGTTTTAGTCTCCGTGCTCAGTATGATGCTATTTGGAGGTAGGACCTATGAGAAGTAATTCACTTTAGATGAGATCATATGAGTGGACCCCTGTGATAAGATTAGTACCAGTATTTAAAAAAAAATGTTTTCTTTCCCCCACTATGTCATGATAGATCAAGAAGGTAGTCATGTCCAAGACAGGAAGAACACTCTCACCAAACCAAATCATCTTGGACTTTCAGCCTTTAGAACTATGAGAAATACATTTCTTTAGGTCATCCAGTCTATGGTAAATACACACACACACACACACACACACACACACACACACACACACTATATATATATATATATATATATATATATATATATATATATATATATATATATCAGTCAAAGTTGACAAAGACACTCATTTCCCCCCACTATTCTGAAGCAGCTGGCTTGATAGTATGGTGTGAGACGGCCATTTGAAGACTAAGCTACAGTGTAAGTTATCTTGTTGAACAGAGATAAGATTTTTTCCAGAGGCTCTATATGCTCTGAATTAGCCTCCAATATTATGAGTGTAACTGTAAGTTTGTTTCTGGACAAAATTAGCATTTAGATCAGTAAACTGAGTAAAGCAAATTGCCGTTCCCAGTGTGAGTGGGTCTCATCCAATTCATTGAAGGCTGCAATAGACAAAAAACTGGGCAAGAGTTCATGCTCTCCTTCTGATGGTCTTTGAATTGGGCTGTCAGCCTTTTCCTATCTTTGAAATGGAACTTAAATTTACTCCATCATTAGTTCTCCTGACTCTTAAACTTTTCAACTGTATATCTTGCAATTTCACACCCTGCATAATGAGTTAATTCCATGTGTGTATATAGAAATATACAGAAACATATATAGTTGACTTAAATAATGTGGGGATTAGAAGTGACATTTTGTGCAGTCAGAAAATCTATGTATAACTTCCGACTTCACAAAATCTTAATATTGACACTCTACTGTTGACTAGAAGCTCTGCCAGTCAAAAACAGTCAGTTAACATATGTAATATTTTCTTTTCTTTTCTTTTTGAGTTGGAGTCTCACTCTGTTGCCCAGACTGAACTGCAGTGGCCGCTCCCGGCCACCGCAGCCGGTGATCCTTCTGCCTCAGCCGTCCAAGTAGCTGGAAGTATAGGTACGCACTACCAGGCCCGGTTAATTTTTTGATTTATTGTAGAGATGAGGTCTCATCAAGTTGCCCAGGAGGGTCTCGAACCCGTGGGCTCAGGCAATCTACTCACCTCAGCCTCCCAAGGCGCGAGATTACAGGCTGAGCCACCTAGCCTGGCTTGTATTATTATTATTATTGTTTTACAACAAATTAAGCTAGAGAAAAAATATTCTTGGGAAAATTATAATGATGAGAAAATGGGGCAACACCCTCAGGTTCCTTCCCACTTTGAGAACTTTTCTGTCCTCTCAATAAATCCTGTTTTCTCACTTTCAAAAAAGAAAATAATGAGAAAATATATCTACTATTTATTAATTGGAAGTGGATTGTTATAAAGTTCCTATCCCCCATCGTCTTCATGTTGAGTAGTCTAAGGGGAAGGGAGAGGAGGGACTTGTCTTGCTGTCCCAGGGGTGGCAGAGAAGAAAAGGACAGAGAAATGTAGAAGGAGAGGCAGGCATGTTTGGTGCAACTTTATGGAAATATATTATAGTTTCTCTTTTTTTGCTTTTTAATTTCTCTAAAAATATTTCTGTACTGTACCAATTTGTTTTCTGTTTGTTTTCCTTTCAATGCCCATATCATTGAAGAGTTCATGTCATAAAATAAGTCAAATGCTGCCCTGAATAATCAAGACCTTCTGTGAGATTGTTTAATGTGAACTGGCTTCTGACATTGTTTCTTGTGTATTTTCTTTCTAATTGTCTGATGGACAATTAGAAAGAAGTATTCATCTCCATTAAGTCTTCTTCCTCTTGTGTGGTGTGTATTAGCTTTTGAATTTCTCCAAAATCTGTATCGTGAAACACTTTATGCCCTACTTTATTAGCCATATACACAATCTCTTATATAATTTTCTTAAATGGATTTGTCTCAAATCTTGTGAACAATAGACACAGTTTTCTCCAAAAGAAATTTATTATTTTGGGCTTAATGACTTTCATTGCTTTTTCTTTAACAATCTCATCTTCAATGATGCAATTCTTCCAGAATTTTATGAAGTTCTCTCTAGCAGAGTCTCCTTTATAACACTGACAATCCTTTCCATACATTACCTTGTGTAATGAACCTTCCAGTTCCTTAAGACTCCCTGATCTAGAGGCTGAATTAGCTACATTGTGTTTGGAGGCAAGTAGACCGCTTAGATGCTGTCAGTGTTGAACTCATGGGATTCTGGAGACATTGTTTAATAACAAAAGAACTGTAAAAGGCAAGATATGTCCTCACTTCAGGAAAAAACGTATCTATGGAACCAACCAAAAAAAACCAACCAAAAAAAAAAAGGTTTTGTGTATCCTAGGCCCTTTTGTAAAACCAAAAAAAAACTGGCAGCTGGTATTCATCTTTCTCCTTCAAGGTCTGAAGTTAGCAGCTTCATAGATAAAAGCAGCCCTCATCATAAACTTGACTTCATTTACACAAAACAATAGAGTTAACCTAATCATTCCTGCCTTAAATCCTGGTACTTACTTCTTCTTACTAATAAATGTACTTTGTGACCTTTTTTTCCCCCCAGAGTAGCGTACATTAAATACCTATTTAGGTAGATATCCTTTCTCTTCAATGATTTTCTTTTCTTTTTTTTCTTTTTTTTTTTCTTTTTAGTTATAAATATGTGGGATTCAATTCAGGGTTAGGTCTACAAACATTGATTATACAGGTACCCTTGTTGATGAGGTATACCCCTCCTTCCCCAAGCAGTTTCCCTCAACTGCCAATACCACCCCCCTCCCCTGACAGTTTCCCACTATTGCCAGTCCCTTTCTTATAGTATTATAATTGTTCAAGTTCTGCTTATGAGAGAGAACATATGTTCTTCATGGTGTCTGAGAACTCATCTGCCTCTTAGCCAACAGAAGCTACTCTTGTGATTCTGACTGAAAATTTAAACCAAGTCTCTTTATAAAATGATCAAATTATCTTTTACTGGCATTAAATCCTTCAGTTTTAGGCCGTCCACCTTCCTTTTGCTTTAAGTTCATACATGACTGCTTTTTCTCCGCTCATATTAGAGTCTGTAAGTATGCCTTTGTTACAGCCATCCTGCACTCACATAAAAGCTGTATTTTCAACCCAAGCCAAAAGGCTATTTTACAAAAAGTGCAAGGTTTTTGCACCTGTGGCTATAGCTACACCAACAGCTTCACAAATTTTCTTTTCTTTCTTTTCCATGGTCCTTATTCCTTATTCTGGATTCATGTCTTGAGATGGTGGGCAACTATAGCTGCAGACTTCAGTCTCTGGTATATATCAAACACTTCAACTTTCTCTTCTAATGTCACGATCTTTCTCAGCTTCTTGTGAGAACTTCCAGGGTCACGGCGTTGCTCTACACAAGATGAAAAATATGTGAAAACCGCAAGAGAATACTTTCAACTGGGATACAAAATTTACTGGAGAGATAAACTGCTCATGCCGAAATGACTGGCATCATTTGGTGTTTTAAAGGGATACTCACCACACTCCGGCTCACCACAATAGCAACAGATGACTACAAAATTAGTACAGAAGTACAGTAGGTATTACAGTTTGTCTTATGCAGTTATGATTTAATGCCGCATCTTTACTTTTGTTTACATTATTTTTACTGAAATGCCACCATGAAAAGTTTGTGTGTGTGTAAGTTTTGATAAACTTTTACCTTTTTGCAATAGATTTGTGTATATTTTGTGGGAATAAATAATAAAATAGATTAGTACCTACATGTACTTTATGCATTCATTACATACCTTTTTTCTTTTTTTATAATTCTAGGCTATGTGGTATGTCTGTGAGGTTTTTCAATTTAAAAAATATTGAGGCTATCTTTGTATTTTAAATATATGCATTAAACCATATCATTCCAAATATTTTCCAATATATTTCCTTTTAAAAATCCATATACATATAGACCACACAGTTCAAACCCCCGTTGTGCAAAGTCAACTATATGTATGTTTGTGTATGTACACACACACACACACACACACACACACACACACACACACACAAAGGAGCAAACAAAATTTAAAAAAAAACAATTATTTTTTGAAGGGTGATCTTGTAGCAGAGGCTTCTTCCACTATATAAGTATTCTAGACACCCATTGGCATCAGTTCACCAGCTAATGTTGTTGTGAGAGACTGTGTTCAGGTTCAGTGAATGTTTTTTGCTTTGTTTTGTTTTGGAGATTTTTTCAAACCGCTTGCTCATTTCATGATGGGTAATTTACAGTGTACCTGCCCACACTGCACTGAGTGCTCAGCAGTTTATGACTCAAAATGGTATGACCCCCTGTGCCCTCTCCCTACTCACCTGGTCTTATCCCAAGTAACTTTTTTTTTGTTTGCTCAGATGAAAAGAAGTCCTCAGAGGGAAACTTTTTGTCATTGTAGAAGAGGTTAAGCAAAAAATGGCAGAAGTACTAATGGGCATCAAAATTGATGAGTTCAAAAACGGTTTTGAGAGTGGAAAAAGCAATTTAATAGGTGTGTGGCATCTAATAAAGAGTACTTTTAAGGTGACTGAAGTTTAAACATGTAGGAATAGATACATAATTCTGGGGTTTTGGAATATATATATGTATTTCTTGTTGGTTCTGTATCTCTGGAATACCTCAGTAATACAGTTAACTTCACAAGCATAAAGGACAATTTATCTTTTGAATACCACCTTTAAATTTTCCTTGCCTCTTCAATTTTGCCAATATTGAGACCCATGTTTAAGGTTATTGATGTTCCTCATTAAAGGGCATTCCAGGAATGCACATTGCAAGTATGCATGCACAAACATAAATATATACATAGTTGTGTTTACATATATAACACATTAAGGAATATATAAATTTGATGAGTGAAACGTTTTATTACACAATATATCAAGCAGCTATTGAACTAATGTCACATTAAAATCTACATGCATGTAAAATTAATGAGAAAGAAAATACTTTTGTTAAAAACTATTTTTAATGTTTTTGATATGAAACTGACAATAACTATTAAGTGTAGTTTTTTGTCAAGGTCAATAGTTTTGTAAAAATAAAAAAAATCACATAGAGAGAACAATCTAAATATCTTTTAATTGTAAATCTTTTGAATGAAAAACATTTTGATCATGCTTTGGTTATCAACATTACTAAAGTCAAAAATTAATTTATTTAGTTTTTACAGTATTTGTCACCAATACTAAATTCCTTCAATTTTATAAAATCTAAAAATAAAAAACAAAAACCATACTAAAGAACTTTCAGAAAAGAAGGGAGAAACTTCCCCCACTTGTTTTTTGAGACTTGTATGCACCTAATGCTAACAACTTTCAATCACATTACAGTAAACATAAACTATGATGTAGTATCTCTCATAAACCCAGGCAGGTTGTTAAAACAGTATTAGTTAAGTGAATAAAAAAACATATAAAAATAATAATGCATATATGAACAAAAAGTTTTATCCCTGGAAGCAATGTTAATTCAACATTCAAAACTAATTGATGTAATATGGTAAATCAAGAATATAAAAAAGAAATAATGTGTAATTACTTCAAAAGATGCAGAAGAGTATTTCAAGAGATGCAGAAAAAAAGTATTTAGCAAAACTTGAGCACTCATTCATGATAATATTTTTTGCTCTAAAAATTAAACTGACATTTACAATCTGATAAAGAAACCCAAGAAAAACTTATCACTTCTACTTAGTTTCTTGTTCAAATATACTTTGTATCGGTCTAGTAACTTTCTTTTCCTTACTTACTTTATATACAGACCCAATGAATTAATACATGTAAAGTTTTAGAGCTGTTTCTGGTATATTTTATGTGCTATATATTATAGGCTTTTAGCATTTACCCTGAGGAACATTTCTTTTTTATCTTGATTTGTTTAATTCAGTCTTATTATGTCCTGAAATTTCTAGTGATACAGATGTTAAAATGAGTACCCACAAAGACAGTCTATATCTTTATTAATCATTTCTCATGTCTGGATCTTATCATTATGGTCAAACACATACTGTGTATCAGTTTACTTTTGTTGAACTTGCTTTCTTGCTTTAATCGTCTTTTGAGAACTCACCAGATTAGGTAAACCCCACCTGGGATAATTTTCCTTCTGATTAAATCAAAATCATTAGATGAGAGGCTTCAGGTACATTGACAGAGATTCTTTCACCTGTGATATATAACACAATCCAATCATGATATCACATCTATAATATTCACATACCTCACCCACACTCAAGGGGATTATGAAAGTCCTTACACACAGGAAGTGGTGGTGATCTTGGAGGCCATATTATGATTCTGCCTACTACCTATTAGAAAATCTATTTAAACTGTGACCTAAAGTTCAGACTATTATATATTCTATCCCAAGTCTTGGTGTTAACATCAGTAACCTACATCTTTTTTCATTTCACCAATCTTTATTATGTGGCCAATAAATTTTATGTACTGTGACTAGGGGTAGACATTTTTGTTGTTGCTGTTAAATTTAAAATGAAGTTTTCTTTTCTCCTATAGTAGAGGTGCCTGATAGATAATGGTTAATAATATTAAATATGGTTAACTAACTTTTGTGAAAATACTAAATTATGTCTTTAGACTACTAATATATTAGTAATATTATTTCTCATCTACAAAACTGATTTTGGTCTCTAAATCTCTGAATTCAATGACTCATATGTTTGTCGTTTTGTTATCCTTCTAAAGTGACAAAATATATTAATGTTAACTATCTTAATTACTCTTTCTGTGGTACCAGTCCATGCAAGAATTTTATGCAGTTCTTTTCTGTTGAACTTAGACATGACTGTGTGACCTACTTTGTCTAATGAAATGAGAATGGCAAAGGCATAAATTATTTCCAGACTGAAGAGTTAAGAAATAGAGAGTGGTTTATTACTTCCTTTTTTCCTTGTTTTTGAAAATATAGAAGTATATATTGAGATGAAGCACCATTTGCTGTAGCAAAATGAACATATACTATTGATGACACATATTTTCTTAAAAATCACTGAGATTTTGGGGAGCCTGTTTGTTGTATTAGCATGTTGTAGCTCTTTTCAATTGTTCTTCCTAGTTCATGAGTTACATATGGCTTTTTTATGCATGTGTTTATATGTGCGTGATATCTAAAAGTAGACTTAATTAGTTCCCTCCATTAAAAAGTTGCTGATTGGAGTGACAGTGTTTTAAATGACAACAAGACTTGGTTCTGTATAATTGACTGATTCATTCAATTTCTCAAATTATTTAGTAATTCACCTAGATAAAAGTTTCTTTCAAAATTTTACCTTATTCTAAATCCCTTTCCACCTCTTTGACAGACTTTGATGTATATGGTATGTGTGAGTGAGTGTGTGTGTGTGTATATGAGAGAGAGAGAGAGAGAGAGAGAGAGAGAGAGAGAATTTGGTTGTGGCATCCACCCAAACTCCTTGATCATTCCTAGTACTCACATATATCATATTTGGTGATGCTTCATCTGCTCTGACCTCAGACCTTTCATCTCAACTACAATTCATATTGGTCATGTCTAAAAATTACTTCTGGTTTGTCAACCTCCTGAGAATAGACTAGCTCAACATAGGCACATCAATCTACATCTTTACCAGGTTCAGTCATAATACTTAACAGATCCATAAACAACCTTGTACTGCACAGTAAATTTTTCTCACATGCTCTTTTTTGTGGAATAGAATCCAGTCATTGTGAAGGACAGTAACTCCACACTCTTTATAGCTATTGCTGTCTCATAACCCAATCAACCTTATCAAGAATAAGTCAATGGAGTTATTTTAAAACATTGAAAGTAGGGTTATATATGCACTTACCCTATGATATTCTACAAAGTCATGATAACATTTTGCTCTTTCTGTTCTCACATTTAAATTATTTCAGAAATGAATAGAATTGGCACTGTGAAAGATTTTGAACTAGTCTATATAATTTTCAATGTTTGTAAAAATATACAACAAATCCCAGGTGGTTTTGTCATTTTGAAATAGAATAACTGGCATGCGTTGACAGACACATATTTCAGATTTGCCATGCTATTCTTCTGAAGTGAAACATCAACTTTATGTCAAGTTAATATAGCTCCTAATCACTAAAAATCCTTCATGACATATCACATCAGTATAACAGAAAGTGAACTAAAGCATGTGCTTGTACCTACAGTGTCTAAAAAATGGTATAAAAGTGTTAAATTTGACCCTGGAGTAAACCTCTTGAGTATGAACTGTCAAAGAATATTCTTTTTAAAATTGTTTCAAGAGGCACAAAGCAAACTTATTTTTCTATCTGTAGTATTTTGATAATGATTAATTCAAGTGGCTGATATATTTTAAATTTTGCAATTTATTTCACATGTAGTGCTAAACATAAAACATCATCATTAATTACTTTTTATTTGCCTGCAATCTTACTTTTTTTTTTTTTTTGAGTTGGAGTCTCACTCGGTCATCCAGACTGGAGTGCAGTGGCTGCTCCCGGCCACCGCAGCCTCGCCTGCTGGGCTCCAGCGATCCTTCCGCCTCAACCTTCCGAGTAGCGAAAATTACAGGCGCGCGCTACCACGCCCGGCTGATTTTTTGATTTTATTGTAGAGATGAGGTCTCGCTGCCCAGGCGGATCTCGAACCCACGGACTCAGGCAATCCACTCACCTTAGCCTCCCAAAGGCGCGGGATTACAGGCTGAGCCACCGAGCCCAGCTAATCCTACTTTTAACACAGCATTAATACTCAGATTTTTTTCATAATTATTTACTGAGGTCAAATTGTTATGTGTTTTGACCTACTTTCAATATTGTAAGAATCCTATTTCTTTTTTCTGTCGCTGATAAATGAGATTTGACTGTGTGTTTGGAGTCAGGGGAACTGGGATATAGATACGTTAAGTACCTAATACTAATCCTTTCAAGTAAAACAATAAAATACTGCATATAAAGAAAAACAGAAAATGAAACTCAACACTAATAAAGAGGAGCGACTTGGTTTATAAAAGTCTTCACTGAAAAAAAAAAAGATATATGATTTTAGAAGATATTTTAGAAATAAGAGATGGAAAAATAACCGTCCAAGACAGAATGTACATGTATTAGTCTCCTGGGACTGCTGTAACAAATTTCACACACTGATTGACTTAGAGAATTATTTTCTCATAATTCAGAAGTCTGAAGTTTCAGATCAAAGTGATAGCAGTATTGATTTTTTTATGAAGATTTATTGATTTTTGCCTTCTCACTACATATTTCCATGGCCTTTTCTTTGTGCATGTATATCCCTCAGTCTCTCTTTCTCTCTTTTTTTATGGACACTAGTCCGATTGTATTAAAGCATCACATTATGACTACACCTAACCTTACTACCACTTTAAGGGTCTTATCTTCAAATACAGGCACATTGGGGGTTTAGGCTTCAACATATGAATTTAAGGTGAACACAATTTAGTTCATAACAGTATATTTCAAATAAATAAACTAAAATTGGTTACAAACAAAGTTGAGCAGTGGTAAAGCATGTAGAATTGGAAAAATGAATAGAAACATATGAATGATATTTTACACACTTTGTCATTTTTTTTCTGTTGTAGCAAGGCATGTATGTGCATGTTTGTGTGTTATATCATTTATATTTATAAGTATTTATTTATTTATTTTGGTTTATATCTATGATAAATACTACTTTATAGAATTTACTAAATTATTTTCCATCTACTGTCATCAGAAAATTATATTAAAGATTGCTTGCTTTATTTATTTGGTTATTTATTGTATATAGTGTTTTGATGCAAATTATGTAAATGAAGTTGGAACAATAAATCTGTAAAAATATTGAATCAAGCAATTTTATTTTTTTAATAAAAATAAAACATCTATTTTACACCATTCAATGAAATGGGCACAGCTTAGTTTATAGACAAAATTGTGAAAAAAAAATTTAAATCTCTATAAGAATGCACAGCTTATGCACATGATGTCATGGTAGACAAAGTTGTCTAACATAAGAGTCAAAAATACTAAAGCACTCAACATAAAAGAAAACAATACATTTTCTTTTATACTAATTAAGATTTTCTTTCCATAAAAAGATTTTGTGTAGAAAGTGATAACACCAAAGAAATAGTAGAAGAAAAAATATGTATTTTCTGAAAGACTCATATTCAGAACATATGAAGAACTTCTACACATCAATAAGGAAAAATCATAATAAAACAGATCTTTTGAAAAGAGTTTTCAGAAAAAAAGTATATTTTGATGGGTAAAAAGTATAATAAAATAAACTTCACCATTTGTAGGGAGAATGCAAATTAAAAATAAAAATAAATATTATTCTACAACTACAAGAATAACTAAATTATAAGACTGCAAATACCAAGTGTGGAGAATAGAGGAGCAATTCAAATTCTCATACAATACTGGTAGAGGTTTGAAATCATTTTAGATGACTGGCTATTTCCAGCAGTTTTACTATTAAGTATGCACATAAAAGAAGTGAGACCACACAAAGACAAGAATATTCACAATAGATTTACTCATAATAGTCAAAATGTTGCAAAAACTTATTGTCTAAGAAATAGAGAATGAACAAATTGTGATAAATATTATAATGGAACACTACAGAATAATACAAAATAATAATCTTCTATCATATATAATATGAATGAACCTCATAAACATAATATTGAATGAAATAATTTCATGACAGGCATAGTGTCTATTGTCAAAGTTCGAGTATAGTCAAAGCTGATGGATGATGAAAGAATTAATAGACAGTTCTGTGATAATCAAAGTTGATGGATGATGAGAGAATTAAGAACAATAGTTAGCTGTAGGGACTAGTTTAGATTGAGAGAGGACAAGAAAGTACCGTGAGCGCTGGAATTTTTCTTCATATTGTTCTGGGTCTACAAGGGGGTATAACATGCACACCTCATCCTGCTGTACTTGTATGTGCAGCAAACTCTACCAGCAATGTATGAGAGTTTGAATTGCTTCTTTATTCTCCACACTTGATATTTGCAATCATAGTTAATTATAGTTATTCTGGTAGCTATAGAATAGTTATTCTGGTAGTTATAGAATAAAATTTCTTTGTATCTTTATTTTACATTTTCCAATAAATGGTGAAGTTTACTTTATTATACTTATTAGCCATCAAAAAATACTTTGGTGAAAACTTTTTCAAGAGATCTGTTTTATTATGATTTTTCCTTATTGATATGTAGTTGTTTCTTGTATGTTCTGAATATGAGTCTCTCATTTAATTCACTTTACTATTCGATCCTTCCCCTTATTAAGAAAAAGGTATATACCTACATATGTGACAAATATGTCTCAAGTAACTGCTTTTAACTGACATTCACTTTTTTCTCCAAGGAATGAAGCATTCAAAAAGAATAAATAGCTAACATTTACCAATGTAAAAAAAATGTTATTCTAATTCCTAGCCACTAGGTATAAAAGAAAGTTTCAGCTTATTGTTAATTATGTATCTGAAGTTAATATTATACAATAAAAATGTTATCATTGGCAATATCCTAGATAATATTATTATATAAATGCCGGTAGAAGGGTCAGTTTAAGCATGTCAACGATAATTATCAAGTAAGCAACCAGAAGAGTATTCTGCAAGGATATCTGAGTACCAGAGAAGTAACCAAGTAATTTAGAACTTTAAGTAATTATAAAATTTCTAGAAGTCAAATTCATTATCAGAAAACAGTCTGTTGCATCAGAAATAGTGTGTAGTTTCATACATTTTTCATTTTTTGAGAGTATCAGTCATTAATACAGAATCTTCTCATGATGTTTTAGCCCATTGTGAGTCACTTTTCCTTGTAAAATGAGTACTATATTATCATCAAAAACAAATTGAAAAGCACTGGTATGGAAATTAAAACAGCACATGATGACATGGCTGCAAAACATCTTTTAATTTGCCATTAGGTTTGCTTTGGCTAATAATTCCTTACTAAGGGATCTGCGTCTTTTCCAAGTGTGTAGTCTTCATCAAATCAATTCTTGCCCATAATGATAAACTTCCAAGATATTATTGGTATCTACTCTATCCTTTTAACGTCTCATATTTAACACGTATTTTCCACATTTCTTTCTTTTTTTTTTTTTAGTGCTCTCATCCAAATCAAAGGAACCCAAAGAATAATTATTATAAATTTTTATAATAAAGGAAATAAGGTTCATAGAGATCAAATTATGTTCAAGATTACACAATTGATAAAAAGTATAGGCAAGACTTTTTTTATAAATTTAAGAGGTACAAGTGCAATTTTGGTACACGAATATATCAGATAGTGTAGTCCAGACATTATATATCACATAGTGTAACCATAACCTGAATAATGTACTCTGCACCCACTAGGTAATTTCTCATCCCTCAACTCCCTCTCACCCTTCCAAGACTCCAATGTCTATTATTTCACATTCTATGTCCATATGTTCTCATTATTTCACTCCTACTTATCATGAAGAATATGTGGTATTTAACTTTTCATTTCTGAGTAATTTCACTGGGGATAATGACCTCCAATTCCATCCATGTTGTTGTCAAGTCTTTAAGAGGTTTAGGTATGCATTCATAAACTATATTTTATGTGAACTAGAAAACTTTAGCAGTAAATTTTCTTTAAAAATCATTATGAAAGTTGAAAATATGGTGTTAAATAGCATTTTTTTTAACACCAATCTGTGAACTGACTCTCATTCTGCTGAACAGAAGAATTGATTTAGGGTCAAAAGTCACAGATGAGATAAGAACTACATTTTTTATTTGAGATCTTTAGTTACTGTCTCATTTATTGTGATCATCTACCATGAAAGATATTCCATTTGTTCTTGAAGAACTAACAGTAACCCCTGGAAGATGCTGTTATAATTTAAGCCAGTGTTTTAATATTCATTGAAGGAATAAGTGATACTTTATATGTAGCAAGACATGAAAGGCACCTTCACTGTTAAGGACCTTACATATTGTCTCAACCTACATTATTTAAGAGACAAGACTATAAATCATATAGAAGTAGGCTAATGAAACTTACCAATCTATATTATTTTGATGCACTTGACTTAACTATATTAAGAGTGATTCTGACATTCAGAAAGTTTAACATCTAATATATCCATTAATTAAAAAGCATAGTCTAATAATTAAAATTAAATATTAAATGTAAAAAGGAGAAATGTGGTGCTATTTGAGTAAGGTGAGAGATTAAGAAAAAGTGTAATAAAAAGAATTATTTTTTTATTATTTCATAGCCACAAAATTGTGCAAAGTACAACTTTAACAAAGTCTTCTTCAACACATATTGATCATAAAAAAATAATAATAGTAATATTTAAAATTATGCTACTATCAAACAAAACACAACCATTACTTATTTAGAATTATGATTAATTAATAATTAGTTAATAATATATATCCTATGTTTTTATGTTTTCTTATCTGAGCATAAAATATTCATTTAACATTTAATAAAAACCAAAATAGGTTTTCGAGGCTTAAGAAAAAAAAATCTATGGTAGATGGACAATTAAAACACTGAAATTATGAAACATTAGTAATAAAGCACTTATTGGTTTTACTTTTTTATATGATTTTTTCCAGAAAAAATCATTATTTAAATAAAATATTTATTTGAAGTTAAATTTAAACATAAACATAAAACAAGTGAATGTAAATTTATTATACATTTTATATTTAATGTATGAGTATATTAAATAATTTGGACAGGAAGTCAGATATATAATTAATTACTTAAATATGTATTCTTGCATGTTTATTAATGACCATTTACAAAAATTAATTCATGGATCTAGTAGTATTATTTTCTTAATATTTACTTTTTGTCTTGTTTTTTGCAATATTTGAATTGTTGCCTCCATTATTTTACATCTATATCATCTATCTTGAAGAATACTATGAATAGGTCAAGTTTAAAAGTACATTTATTACCTATGTATATTACCATATCTATTATTACTAATTGTATGTGATAAAGTCTGTAAAGTGGCCTGGGCAAGGTAAACACATGCATCAACTTACTTGGGGAAAAATATCATTCCTGCACTACCGATAGGAATTTTTATATGTGAGCCCTTTTAGCTCTCTCTCTTTCTTCTCTCTCTCTCTCTCTCATACACACACACACACACACAAACACACACACAAATATTATCTAACTCATAGCTTTTTTCCTCAAAATAAACTAAAACACATATATATAAAATTTTGACCAGAAAATCCAGCTGTACCTTTGTACAGCAAAACAAAATCAGCATAAATGTTTTATTGGCATGCCGTTGCACTTTCATAGGTTTACTTTTTATTTTCATAAAGCAAATTTTAACATATGAAAAGAACTGAGAGATCTCAAACATTTTTTAATGTATAACAATTTTTCCATCTTTGTGACCATTTAGCTCTCGCTTATGAGTGAGAGCATGTCAAGTTTGGTCTTCTGTTTCTGAGTCAGTTCACTTAGTGTGATGATATCCAGCCTCATCTATTCGGCAACAATGATTTTATTCTTTTTTATGACTGTGTAGTATTTCATTATATGTATATACCACATTTTCTTTATCCAGTCAATTTTTGGTGGGCACTTAGGCTGGTTCCATGATTTTGCCATTGTGAATAGTGCTTCAGTGAACATATGAGTACAGGTATCTTTTTATAAATTGATTCATTTTTTCTTTGAACAGATTCTAGTAGTGGAACTTCTGGGTCAAATGGTAATTCAATGTTTAGTTATTTGAGAGTACTCCATATTGTTTTCCATAGAGTCTGAACTAGTTTATAATCTCATCACCAGTGAATGAGAATTTTTCTTAAAGGGATCTGGTTATTTTTTATTGTCTAGGTTTTCTTTATAAAATTAGCTGTCAAATCCTCTACTAGTCACTGATTATGATTTGTTTTTACTTGTCTTAAGACTCGTGTCTCTTACTTTATACCAGTAGAAATATAAGCTCAGTGACAGCAGGAATCCTATATTACTTTTTAATCTCTGTAACTCCATTATGTAAAGCAGTGCTTGACAAATAATAGGCATAGTAAATTACTGACCAGATAACAGGAGTAGTTAATAATTATTTGTTGAATTAAAAAATAAGTAAATAAACAGATGATTCTAAAAATTAGATAGAAGCTTCAATTAAAATATAATCTAGAGAAACTAAGGAAAGTCGGGCGTGATGGCTCACGCCTGTACTCCCAGAACTTTGGGAGGCAGAGGCGAGAGGATTGTCTGAGCCTACAGATCTGCGATCAGCCTGGACAGCTTGTCAAGACCTCTTCTCTACACTCAATAAATTTTTAAAAATAGCCAGATGTGGTGGTGCATGCCTGTAGTTCCAGCTACTTGAAAGGATGAAGCAGAAAGATTCCCTGAGTCCAACAGTTCGAGGCTGTATTACCCGTGAGACTGGCACTGCACTCCGGCCTGGGCGACAGAGTGAGATTCTCACTCAAAAAAAAAAGAAAAAAAGAAAAAAAAGCAGTGAAAAATAGTCATGACTAACATGTACAACTCAGGTATTTTCTTGTATGCATTTCAATTATAGATTTGAATGAACATATTATGAAAATGAATCTGTATCATCTACATACTCCTGAACTCAACAAAATTAAAAGAGCTCAGCATTTTTCTTTAACCTAATGTGACTGCCATTATTGGAAGTGGCCAATAGTGTTTATTAAATTTGTTTAAATTAAGTCTGTGGTGTCACTGCTTATAATTATAATCAACAATTGTGAATAAAATTTATGTATATAATTCTATTATGATAAGTTTTATTTTTTACCCCTAAAGAATAGAAGTGCATCTATATGGAAAATTCATGGAATTAAATTTAAAAACAAAGATTAAAATTTTGCCCCTGCTCTCTATATTCTTCATGAACCTTTTATTGTTAACTGAAGTTATTGGGCTATCTAAACTATTGATTGGGATACCTTAATTCCAGTCATAAAATCAGACAATTTATTTAGGAATTTGTAACAAAAATATGCGAAAAAATTTCTTTACAATTAAAATAAATAATAGACATACATAATAGTTGTTACAAGTATCCATATGTTAACAATATACTTTTTTTTTTTTTTTTTTTTGAGCTATAGTCTTGCTCTGTCTCCCAGACTGGAGTGCAGTGGCACACTCCAGGCCACCGCAGACTCAACCTGCTGGGATCCGACGATCCTTCAGCCTCAACCTTCCAAGTAGCCGGAGATACAAGTGTGCGCTACCATGCCTGGCTAGTTTTTTATTTATTGTAGAGATGAGGTCTTCCCAAGTTGCCAGGGTGGGTCTCAAACCCTTGGACTCAGGCAATTCACTTGCCTCGGCCTCCCAAAGTGCTGGGATTACAGGCTGAGCCATCAAGCCAGCCTACAATATATTTTCTTAATCATATATTATGAACCAATTGACATCAATATCCTATATCTATAGTAAGATACTGTTTGTTTTACAATCTGAAAATAAATATAATGTGTCATTTCTTCATTTCTTTAGTCTTGATCGCCAATAAGTTATTAAATTAGCTGTTAGAACAAAATTTCAGAAAAACTAACACTTTTAAAGATAATTTTATTATAGTTGCAAAACTAATCTCCTTAATGCATCACTTTAGGTTTTGACATTTCAATCTATTACAAGAATCCTTTGTTAATTGGTTTTATATCTTTAAATTCGATTTATCTCCACCTAAGAGCTACTTTTCTTGACACATAACATGATTTACCTGGATATTAGACATAAAGCCTGATAATATTTCATCTCCTGCTTAAATATTTGCTGCATGATATTAAATTTTCCTTTATTACTTTGAGAAAAGCATTATAAATAAATTTTATATTGAGTTGGTAAGGAAAAGATATATAAAAAAGTATCTAATATAATTTTTCTTCCTTATCTTCATATTTAAAATATTTAGTTAACCTCTTCATTAAGTTGATCAAAATTACACATTGTAACTTTAGTTCTAGTTTCAGTTTTCAAAATACAGAACAATATTTAGTACTCAAAAAATAACCAAAAATAGAAATGTCAAAAACATTGCTGATTCAAAATATGCAACTTCCTGAGAAAAGTAAATTGGGGGATAATTGTTTTTATTACAAATTGATTTCTGGTATATGATTTTAAAAAGCAAATGCATATTCTACTTTTAATCCAGTTATATAACCTACCAATTCTCAAACATCTGGAATTCAAGAACATGTGGCCAGTGGAAATAAGCCATGATAACATGTTAAATATAAAATGAACAGAATTATTTTAGATAGACATAAAGACTTAAAAAGAAATACAATAGAGCGTATTCCAGAGATATCACCTTCCTTTCTGCTGCACACTGACCTGAGCCAGGTCAAATAAGTACCTTGTAGTAGAGTTATAGGTCTCCTCTTTCCTAAACTCAATTGTGAGTAGTTATAAAGTTAAAACCAGTTACATTTCTGGTATAATTTTATTCTGATTAATAAAACTCCAATATTAATCTGGGAAGGTTAGAACTTCTACCATACAGATGCATCATTTATAAATTTTACAATATTAATTGAAATCGTTCTCCCTCTAACACACCCAGTATTAATTCTTTTTTTTTCTCTTTTAATTTTTACTTTGAAATTGTGGGGTACAATTCAGGGTTAGGTATACAAATGTTCTTTGTGCGGGTACCGTTATTGATGAGGTGTGTCCCCCTTTTCCAGGTGGATATCAACTACTGTCAATCTCAGCTCCCCAGCCCCCAGCCCCTACCCGCAGTTTCCCGCTACGTTCAATCCCTTTCCTACAGTAATATGGTCGTTGTTCAAGGTCCACTTGTGGGAACATATGGCACTCAGCTTTTTGTTTCTGTGAGAGATCATCTAGTATTATAAACTGTAATTCCATCCAGGTTGCTGCAAACTTCATGGTTGTGTTCTTCTTTATGGTTGCATAATATTTCATTGCATATATGTACCACATTTTTTTTATCCAGTCCTATTTTGATGAGCAGCACAGTTGGTTCCATGTTCCTCCTATTGTGAACAATGCTGTGATAAACATATGTGTGCAGGTATCTTTTTTATAGAGTGACCTGAGTTCTTCCAGGTATACTCTCAGTAGGGGGATGGAGAGTCATATGGAAGGTCGATTTCTAGAACTCTTAGGAATCGCCACACTGATTTCCACAAAGGCTGTACTAGTTTACACTCCCACCAACAATGTAGAAGTATTCCCTTTTTGCAACATCCTCTCCAGCATCTGTTATTTTTTGAGTTATTGATGATGGTCATTCTGACTGGAGTCAGGTGATATCTCAGTGTAGTTTTAATTTGCATCTCCTTGATGACTAGTGAGGCTGAAAATTTTTACATGTGTCTGTTAGCTGCTCATATATCTTCTTTTGAGAAGTGTCTGTTCATATCTTTTGCCCACTTTGTAATGGAGTTGTTTGTTTTTTTCTTTTCAGCACTTTTGAGCTCCTTGTAGATCCTTGATGTTAGGCCTTTATCAGACATGGAGTTGGCAAATATTTTTTCTCAGTCTGTGGGCTGTCTCCCTGTTCTTTTTTTGATTTCTTTGACTTTGCAGAAGCTTGTCAGTTTAATGATGTCCCACTTGTCTATCTTGTCTCTTATGGCCTGGGCATTTTGGGTTCTCTTGAAAGTATTCCAGGTGGTTGAGAATGTAAATGTAAAACCTCAAACTGTAAGAACCTTAGAAAATGCAGGAGACACTCTGATGGAAGTTGGAGCTTGCAACCAGCATTAATTCTTAAATATGATAGTTAAAATGATTATATTCTAAAATATCAATTAATGTTAATAACACATCAATATGCTATTGCAGTTATATATATATTAGAGATGAATTCTTGCTCTGTTACCAAACTGGAGTGCAGTGACATGATCATAGCTCACTGTAGCCTTGAAATCCTAGGCTCAAGTGAGGTTCCTGCCTTAGTCTTTCCAGTGGTTGTGGCTATAGGCATACACCACCAAATCTGGGTAATCTTTTTTTAAGAGACTGAGTCTTATAGCATTATCATTGTTCAAAGTCCACTTATGAGTGGGAACATATGGCACTCTGTTCTTTGTTTCTGTGATAGATCACTGAGTATGATCGACTCCAAATCCATCCAAGTTGTTCCAAAGTCCATATATTTGTCCTTCCTTATGACTGCATAATATTCCATTGTGTATATGAGGGAAACTGCTAGGGGAGGGAGGGGCATACCTCATCAACAAGGGTACCTGTATAATCAATGTTTGTATACCTAACCCTGCATTGGACCCCACATCTTTATAATTTAAAAATAATACTTATGTACCTATTCTTAATCTGTATCCAACAATCTCTATAATAAAATGAAGTTAAAAAATTAAAAGAGAGAGAGAGAGAGAGAGAGAGAGAGAGAGAGAGACAGAGTCTTGCTGGTTTGCCCTGATTGGTCTTGAATTACTGGCCTCGAGCCATCCTCTCACCTCAACCTTCCAAACTGTTATCATTAGGAGTATAAATCAGCCGGGCTTAGTGGCTAAACCTGTAATCCCGCGTCTTTGGGAGGCTGAGGTGAGTGGATTGCCTGAACCCGCAGGTTCGAGACCCGCCTGGGCAGCGAGACCTCATCTCTACAATAAATCAAAAAATCAGCCGGGCGTGGTAGCGCATGCCTGTAATTCCGGCTACTTGGAAGGCTGAGGCGGAAGGATCGCCCAAGCCCAGCAGGTCGAGGCTGCGGTGGCCGGGAGCGGCCACTGTACTCCAGTCTGGGCGACAGAGTGAGACTCCAACTCAAAAAAAAAAAAAAAAAAAAGGGGGGTATAAGTCACCATGCTGGTTTGATATGTAATATTATTATTTCTTGCTAAAATATTTAAAAATAAATTTCAAGTAGCATTTTTTTTTTTTTTTACCAATATCATTATTTAAATTTTTTTCAAGGTACTGTTGTAGATTTTAGGATCGGGTAAAATTTTCAAAAACATTTGTTATTTCTCCCTGTGTGGGAGAGACATCCATATCCCATAAACTCCAGTCTTTGCAATGGGGCTTATGTTGATCTTGGTTGATAAAATATCAACAGAAGTGGGATGAACACTTCCAAGGAAAAACTTCAATAGTTTTTTGATGGTGTCACAAGCTAATCTTTTCCCTTACCTGTGGCTTTGACTGGGAGTCCACTTATAGCTAGTCCTTTAATTAAAATGGTAAATAAATCAATAGTCAAGCCACCATGAACATAGTAGGAAATAGACCTTTCTTTGCATGTATGCTGCTGAAATTTTATCTCTAACCAAAACATAATTTAGCTAAAGTTTAAAAAAATGCAAGCCAGAACATAGATTTTTTTTTTTTACATTTATATTGTTCTAAAAAAGAGCAATGTGTTTTTCTTTTTCAGTTGCAGTCTCTCTCCAATGCCTAGGTTGGAGCGCCGTGGCACACTCACGGCCACCCCAGCATCGACCTGCTGGTCTCTGGCGATCCTTCTGCCTCAGCTTTCCAAGGTACCAGAACTACCATACCTGGTTTATTTATTTGTTTGTTTGTTTGTTTGTTTATTCATTTATTGTAGAGATGAAGTCTTGCCAAGTTGCCCAGGCTGGTCTCAAACCCGTGGACTAAGGCAATCCACTCACATTGGCCTCCCAAAGTGCTAGGATTACAGGCTGAGCCACTGAGCCCTGCTCTATGAGCTTTTCAGTTTTTAGATGCTTAATAAACATTTGTTTTTATGATTGAATTTTATTGTCATATATTTGTTACAAACTTATCATATTTACCTTTATTAGTTTTCTGTATTTTGATATTTAGTTTGAAATACAGTTATTAATATAGCTAAAGAATTCTTACATTTTTATCGAGTGCACAGATTGATACATAAGGCAAGAGAGCAGCCCCATTATGAAAGTTCAATCAAAATCTCTGAAAGAGGAGACAGAATTTGCATGTTTATCAACTTTATTCAGATAAGCTTAATGTACACCATACATCTAGAACTACTGTTAAATAAAGTAACATTTTAATACTTTTATAATTTATTAAAATAAAACTACAATTGTCAGAAATAATTTTAGTTATTGATAGTGACAATTACTAATTTAATAAAGAAAACTACAGCTTATATGCAGCAATAGTTGTCTTTTATTCAGTACAATTTTCATTATATATAACTTTATATGCTAGCCTAATATATTTATGCAAATATAAATTATACGTTTATGTAAATCTGCATTATACATTTTTAAATTTGTAAAATATATGTGTGTTTATATATATGCAATGTTAGACTCTATAAGTAAATCTTAGTATTCTCCAAATTACTATATTTATCCTATGACTTTTTCACAGTCGGTAATCAAAATTTTCTGCTGGAAATCCCATTTTTAACCTGAAGTAATTTTTTTTTCTTGTTGCTAAAATTAACGATGTATTTAACAACAAGATTTATCTCTTCATTCCTGAAAGAATAATCGATTTATTGATTGTAAGCTCTTCCTAAAAAATTATGAGGGGAAAATTATATTTCACCAAGAGAAACTAACATTTTTAAATCTTATTTTCAACTGCCCACTGTTATTGTTGAAATTATAATGACATTGTCATCATGTAAAATCAAGATATTACACATCAATATCATACGTTCAGAGGGTTTCTGCATCTTGGTTATAGTCCCTCTCAGTTTCTCATTAATTCTTCTTTTGCCTCCTCTCCCATTCACATATGACATATTGTAAAGGTTATATTTATTTAAATTTAAGTAAAGAGACAAAAAATGCTCCAATAATATATTTGGATATGTTTCAGGATGAACTCTGCAGTTAAAAACACAAATATTGTATTATATGTATCTGAAAAGTTGTCAAATAAAAATTCATTAGACCCAAGTTTAGGGAAAATGAGAAAGTCACATAGGTAACATACAAAAAGGAAATATAAAAATATGCAGTAGATTTTTAAAGCTTTATTAAAATGTGTCAAAACATGTTAGACCAGGTTTTCACAACCTTGGTACTCTTAATGTTTTGGGTTAGGTAATTGTTTGGTTGGTGGAGGAAGCTGCCCTACACACCATAAGAATTTAGCAGCATCTCTAATTTCCACTTATGAAATGCCAGTATAAATTCCTATTATGAAAAACAGAAATGTTTCCAGTGGCTGCTAAATGTCCTCTTAAGAGCAAAATAGACCCCATTAAGAAACATTGCTCTAAGTCAATAAATAAAATTTAGATAATATTTTTAAGTTTCTAGAGACATATGATCTACAAAAATAAACACAATAAACTAAAACCATAAGAAACCATTTACTTATAATAACAGTTTAAATAATCTTGTGACCACTACCCTTCTACCCTTCCTCAGAAAAATCTCACCAGGTAGGCACTACCTCTAGATGGATTGCCATATAGTGGAATTCTACTATGCCAGTTCAACTAGGCTGAAAGTATTTGTCACAAAATTCTCATTCCTACATAATTGTAGATTAGCACGGTCAAAATGAAACTTTTGCAAAAATTTTAGGAAGCACGATTATGCAACAGGCACATTATTTTCACACTACATTTTTTAAAAATATTGTTTCTAGGTGGACTTCGGATCAAGAATAATGATTAACTTGGGGCATTAATTTTTCAGCCCAAATTTCTTACAAGAACATTTCTATTACTACCAAAAAAAAAAAATTCATCTCCTGTATGAAATTACAAATTCTCATCTCCTGCAGAGCTGACAGTTTTGAAAATCATACCCAAATTTTAAGGTTCCAGGCAGTTGACTCACAATACAAACCAAATTTTTAAGTTTCCAAAGCCTTTTGTGATAAACCTAAGGAATTGGCTGGAAAAGATGGAGGCCCTAAAATTTAGGATGTATAGGTATAGAAAGATTTTTTAAAAGAGATAATTCCTTTGCAAAGAACTGCTAATCATTCTCATATCCTATTCCTAGTAACTCTTATTGTTCTTGTACCTATAGTCAAACTCAAGTCCAATAGGGCCCAGGGTGTAATATACCTAGTACAACACATAAAAAGTTTTATACATACTCCTCAAAATCATATATGATTTTGATATTCACAGAAGCCTGAGAAATATTTACATATGTCTAAGAAACAAATATGGGATGGTCCTAAGTGAGTCAAATTAAGATAGAAAAAGCATAAATTTGATTTAGGCAAAAACAGACTGATATTCACTCACTAAGCAGGCATTTTGGATCCAATGTGTTAAATTAAAGAGATGGAAATAGATTTAACATTTTGCTTTGCTTTTACTGAAGCCTGGACTCAAAAACAGCCTACAAAAATACCAGACATTTGTTGTTACATTATAAGGGAATGCAACCAAAGTCAATGAGATTGGAATGGTAGTAAATTTATGATGTCATACTTGTCTGAGACTTTTCAAATACTCCTCAGCTAACTACAGAATACTTTACCTTAACTAGATCTAGATAAAATATAATCTTGTCGTATCCCCAGTGTCCCAATTGGGTTTTTAGTGATTACTTTTCATAGGCTAGAAATATAAGTAAAAACTACTGACACTGGAATTCCAGCATTCAATGGGGATAACAATATAGCAGGGTAACAGATGGCAAATGTTGGCACTTAGTTCTCAGAGACTAAATTGTACCAGTAATGGTATTGGGTATCAGAGTTAAAGCAGGAATCAGAATAGTCTATACTGCAAAGATTTTGGTATTTAGTAGTTGATCACCATGTTTCTTTCTTTTCTTTTCTTTTCTATTTTTTCACTCTATCGCTCAGGCTAGAGTGCAATGGCACAATCATGGCTCACCCCAGCCTTCACCTGCTGGGATCAGGCAATTCTTTCACCTCAGTCTCTTGGGTAACTGGGACTATAGGCATGCACCATCGCAACTGGATTTTTTTTTTTTTTTTTTGTAGAGACAAAGCATCTTGCTATGTTGCTCAGGTTGGTCTTGAACTCCAGAGCTCAAGCAATCCTCCAGTTATAGTCTTCCAAAGTGATGAGTTTGTAAGCATGAACACAGCCAGTATTTGTAGAGCTAAAATGGTTGAGCAGTCTAGATAATTCACATAAGCAAAATCTCCAAGTGTGTTGAATGGAATCTGCCTTAGCTTACAACAGAAACGTAGCCACCTCTCAACCAATTTACAGTAGTAGAGTCTTTTTAACAAAGAGAAGGCTAGGTCTCCTTGAGTAAAGACCTAGCTACATAGTCATAAAACGGATATCAAAAATATTCCCCAATAGACTTGGAAGTATTTATCAGAGTTATTGTTCACTGGTGAAGGAAATTTAATCAGATTTTTAATGAACACCAAACATCAGTTAGGATACCTCACAAATTTTTGGAGACTAAAGTAATACTATCATGCACTAGTCAGAATACTTGTAAAGGCTGATGTCCAACAGAGTGTGCCCATCTCATCATGGATCCGGTGGGTACCTAAACTCACCCTAGGATTACCTTCCAATGTTTAAAATGTGTAATTGAACCACACAGAATCAGCAACTGACTCAACATCCTACATGGTTCACAAATTTCATGGAAGGGGAACTACTAGGGTAGGGAAAGCCAAGTGGAAACCAGAAATACTTTCTTCACATGCAACATATTAAAACGAAAAGAATACCACAGTCCTAGGGAGATTACAAAGATTAATGACACCACCAAAATTTTTAAAGAAGGCAGCCACTATGGAACAGAAGATTGCCACCACTCTCACCTAGACAGACAGAAAGTATGAGTTCTGCAGGCAATTCAAAGAAGATATCCTGAGCCCTTCTAGATAGGTTAAACATCATGAAACCAGTGAAAGTCTCTCTTAGAGCACAGAGTCCAGAAAGCAACAGCAGGTGCAAAGTTCTGGGCACTTCTTCCCCCATCCTGCACCAGGCATTCACAGAAAATGAATATCTGTTTCGGAGAAGAAGGGTGAGTAATTCTAAGATACTTCAAATTGGTCCACCACCTCTCAACAGTGTGCAAAACATCAGTTTAACATGGGAGGAAACCTGGTTAAAACATAGTTTTGGGTGCCAGAGCCCAGGTGGAATTGGGAAGCAGATCCTATATAGGTAAGGCCCATGTGCAGGGTAAATTTGACTGACACACCTGCTGCTGACAGCTGGTGGAACAACAGAATAGCACTTCTCTCACAGGGAAGAGCAGAGAGTGGGGGACCCAGCACCAATTAAAAGAGGCACCATGAACACATTTGAAATGGTGAAACGCCCCTCTCTCAGTGGGGTCTTCTTGAACACAGAGAGACCAAAAAAGGTAGGCATGGGAATTGAGGCCCTTCATACCCCTTCCATAAGCTAGGCATATATAGGTGCTGAGATTCTACTGGATGAGGGAAGGGGTGAGTAAATCTGGGATGTACTGGGTCATCTAACCCCTCTTCACTGGCCATCAGCCACATGCAGCAGCAGGTGACTGAAAAATGACCTGACTAGTTTAGCAGTGAGAGAAAGTCTGCAGTAACAAGAACCTGTCTCATAAGAACTTTCTGTCCCTGAGTAAAATGAGAAAGGTTCAACCAAAACACACACACACAAGCATTCATCAGAGTACAAACAAAGTCCCCCCGAAAAACCTGCCCCATTGGACAGCAACAGGAACCAGAGAATGGATGGCACAAATGAAAAGTAACAAGAAAAAATGAGGTGAAACTTAAATAAATTGTACAGAACATAAAAAGAGAGTAGGTCTATTCTGAAATAGTGGAATTAAAGCGCTCCATACTCAAAATCAATAACAAAGTGACAAGTATTGAGAACAGACTCAACCAAGCAGAGGAAAGAATATCAGACCTCAAATACCAAAATATGGAATTAACCATTCTGTTAAAAACATAGAAATAAATCATAAAAAAGTAGGAACAAATCCTCTGAGAGCTGACTTCATAAATAAAACCAAACCTATCCCTGATTAGTATTCCCAAAGTAGAAAGGGAAAATGAGAATACCATGGAAAAATACTCTCTGAGGTCATTCAAGAAAACTTCCCCTATCTTGCTAGAAAGATAACCATTCATGTGCAAGAGTTTCAGAGATTCCCCTGCAAAATATGACATGAAAGACGATCACTAAGACACATAGAAATATGCCTCCAAAAAGTAAAAAATAAAAAATCCTAAAGTCAGCAAGAGATAAAAGTCAGACTACCTACCAGAGAAAATACATCAGAATCACTCCAGACTTATCTGCAAAAATACTACAAGCCTGAAGAAATTGGAGGTCAATTATTCATGTTCTTAAAAATAAGCAATTACAACCAAGAATTTCATACCCAGTGATGGAGAATTAAAATCTTTTCCAGACATCCAATCTCTAAGAAATTATGCCACCTCCAGACCAACCCTTCAGGAGATGCTTAAGAAGGTGTTGGAAAAAAAAAAGAAAAAAGAAAATCAGTCGTGCACATCAAAACAGTGCAGGAATAAATAGAGTTAACGGAGCATAAAGCGCTTCCACAAAAATGAGCGCACACACACACACACACACACACACACACACACACACACACACACACACAAACACTATGGGAAAATACTTTATGAGGTCATTCAAGAGAACCTCCCCTATATTTTTGTATATACACAAAAGATAAAAGGACAACAAAAAAAAAACCCTAAGAGCACTATGACAGGAATAAACTCTCACATTTTAATGATCAACTTGAGCATGAGTGTACTAAATGTGCAAATGAAGAGACACAGAATGGCAAACTGGATAAAAACAAAACAAAACAAAGCAAAACATGATTTAACCATCTTCAGCCTCCAGGAAATCCATCTCACTGCAAAAGATACCGACAGACTCAAGGTTGGAGGTTGGAAGTTGATCCTTCAGGTGACTGAAAAAAAAAAAGTGAGCATAGCTATTCTAATATTAGACAAAGTAGCCTTCAAGCCTTCAAAAGTAAAAAGGACATAGAACACTACGTAATAATAAAAGGTGTAATTGTCCAACAAGAAACAGCCGTACTAAACTTATATGCACCCATCACAGGAGCACCAGGCTTTATAAGACAACTGCTAAGCAAACTCCCACGCCATCATAGTTGAAGACCAAGCTCTACTAACAACTTTGGATAGATCATTAAGGAAAAATATCAACAAGGAGTTCAGTAACCTCAACGTGATGCTCAACCAAATGGCCTTAATAGACATCTAAAGAATACATCACCCAACAACTACAGAGTGTATTTTCTACTCATCAGCACATGGAGCATGCTCCTTGATTGATCACATTCTTGGGCATAAATCAAACATAAGCAACTTCCAAAACATTGAAGTGATACCATATATCATCTAAGATCACAGACAAAGACATGGACACTAAAAAATCATGCTGCTGAACAACTTCTGGATCAACATGGAAATCAAGACAGAAATAAAAAAAAATCCTGAAACAAATGAAAACATAGACACTTCCTATCAGAATCTCTGGGATGCTATGAAAGAATGTCAAGAGAAAAATTTATAGCATTGCACACACTCACATCAAGAAAACAGAAATATCATAGGTCAACAGCCTAATATCACTTCTAAAAGACAAGGAAAGGCAAGATTATCTAAATCCTAGTTCAGCAGAAAATCTGGATAACCAATATGAAGTCAGAGTTGCAGGATATTGAAAAGGATCGACAAGGTCAAAAGCTGGTTCTTTGAAAGGATAAATAAGATTAATGGACCCCTGGCCAGACTGAATTTAAAAAAGGAAGAGAAAGTCCAGATAAATACAATTAGAAACACAAAAGATTGATTCACAACTGACCCTGAAAAAGTTCAAAAGATTATCAGAGATTACTATAAAAACCTGTACACAGATAAACTAGCAAACCTAAAGGAAATGGAGAACTTTTTGACATCATACAACTCCCGAGGTTAAAACAAGAAGAAATTAAAGCTCTAAACAGACCAGCAAAAGTTGGGGAAATTGACTCAGTCTTAGAAAATCTACCTACCAAAAAAAAGCCCAGACCCTATGCCTTCTCAGTTTAATTCTACAAGACATAAAAGAAGAAGCTGATACCAATTTTATTGAACTTTATTACAGGCAATAGAGAAAGATAGAATGCTCCCAACTCATTTTATGCAGCCAACATCATACTTATACCCAAACTTGACAAAGACCCAACAAGGAAAAAAGAAATACAGGCCAATCTCTTTGATGAACATATATTCAAAAATTCTAAACAAGATTCTAGAAAATCTGATCCAACAACACATCTCAAGGATCATCTACCTTGACCAGGTGAGCTTCATTCCTGGGATGCAGGACTGGTTCAACACTTGCAAGACCATAAATGAAATTCAGCACATTCACAGATATAAAATCAAGAGCCACGTGATTATGTCATTAGATGCAGATAAAGTATTAGATAAAATTCAACATCTTTTCTTAATTAAAAACCCTCGAACACCTAGGCATAAAAAGAACATTTCTTAAAACTGTAAGAATCATCTACTATAAACCCACAGCCAACATTTTGCTCAATGGGCAGAAAATGGAAGCATTCCTTCTAAGAATGGGAATAAGAAAAGGGTACCTTCTCTTACCCCTCCAGTTCAACATAGTGTTTGAAGGTCTAGTCAGAGCAATTAGGCAAGAGAAGAAAATCAGGAGTTTCTAAATAGGAAAGGAGAAAGTTAAGCTATCTCTCTTTGTGAATGATAGAATTCTATATCTTGAAAACTCTTGGGAGTCTGTCAAAAGCTTTCTTGAGAATTGACTTTGGTAAAGTCTCAGGGTACAAAATCAATTTGCAAAAGGAGATGGTATTTCTATACATCAGCAATAAGCAGACGGAAAACAAAATAAGAAGCACAATATCATTCACAATAGCCACAAAAAAAAAGGAAAGAAAGAAACACCTTGGTATGCACCTAACCAAGGAAGTAAAAGAACTTTTCAACAAGAACTACAAAATGCTGCTCAAGGAAATCAGGGACATCACAAACAAATGTAAAAGCATTTCATCCTCATGCAATGTCCATCCTCAAGATGCCCATTCTACCTAAGGCAATCTGAGATTCAGTGAAATACCCATCATATTACCAACCGTAATTTTTGGCAAACCTGGAAACAACAATATAGAAACTCATGTGAAAACAAAAAAGTGCATGAATAGACAAAACAATCCTTAGCAAAAGAAACAAAGTGTGTGTGGGGGGAATCACACATCACACTTCCAGATTTTATTATGTACTACAAGGTTACAATAATCCAAACAGCCTGGTATTGGTACAAAAATAGGCACAGAAACCAATGGAACAAGACAGAGATTCTACAAGCAAAAAATCGGTCTATCAACCAGCTCTTCTTTGACAAAGCCACCAATAACAACCACTGAAGAAAGGAGACTATATTTAGTAAATGCTGCTGGGAAAACTGGATGACCACACAAAGAAGAATAAAACTAGACCTCTACCTATCACCATATACAAAAATCAACTCTAAATCTACCAAAGACCTACACGTGAAACCTCAAACTATAAGAATTCTAAAGAAAAACGTAGAAAATGTTCTTAAGTCATCAAAATAGGCAACAAATTCTAGACCAAATTCTCAAAAGCTAAAATAGATAAGTGGGACCTCATCAAACTAAATAGCTTTTCCACAGCAAAAGAGATCATTTAGAGAGTTGGGAGACAACCTACAGAAGGGAAAAATAATCTAATTATGTATCTGGGAAAGGTCCAGGATCTACAAGGAACTCAAATGAGCTACAAGAAAAAAACAATCAACACCATTAAAAACTGGGCAAAGTACATGAATAGACACTTTTCAAAATAAGAGATATAAGCAGTCAAAAGATACATGAAAAAATGCTCAGTTTTTCTAATCATCAGAGAAAAGCAAATCAAAACTATAATTAGATGCCACTTAGTTCTAGTAAAGAAGACCATCATTAATAAATAAAAAAACAACAGATGCTGGAGTGGGTGTGAACAACAGAGAATGCTTTGGTACTCTTGATGGGAGTGTAAGTTCAACTTCTATGGAAAGCAGTGTGACTATTCCTAAAGGACCTAAAAATTGATCTTTCATATGTTCCAGCAGTCCATCTACTGGGAATATACTCAGAGGAACATAAATCTTTCTACAGAAAAAGACATCTACAATGCATGTTTATAACTGCACAATTCATACTAGCAAAAATATAGAATCAACCTTAATTCCCATCAAAAGTGGACTGGATAAAGAAAAGTTGGTATATATACACAATGGACTATTACGCAGCCATAAATAAAAGCAAAATCATGGACTTTGCTGCAAATTGGATGGAGATGGAGATTATCATTCCTAGTTATCTATCACAGAAGCAAAGAACCTAATACTACATGTTCTCACTCATAAGTGGGATCTGAACATTAATCACATTAGCACAAGGGAGGGATTGGCAGTCACTGGACTCTGCCAGGAGTGAGTGGGGGTTGGGGATAATAACATAAAAGGTAGCTAGTCCCAAACCATGGGAAGTAAGGGTTTTTTTGAGGCCTAAAATTCACCAGCATACAGCATACTTGGTAGTTAAACCTTTCTTGTACTTCACATTTTTGTAATAACATAAAATAAAATAAATTTGAAAACAATTTTTTTTTGCATTGCTAAGTGAGGATTCTTAGCTCATTCAATTCACCAGTTTTTCTTCAGGAAGGATGGAGGACATAACAATTGTGGAATTGGATTAATAAAAATATAATCATTTCCTGACACCTGCTGATCCTGATGTGATTTCATTGCTGAAACAAATTCTCACATTCCCTAGCAAATAGGCAGAAATAATCCTGGAAAATGTTATTTTTCTCTATATACATTAGCAAAGAACATTATAAGTAGTTTACTTTCAGCAGATAATGACCAGAAACACATCTGTGTGGTTGTAGTACAGGATTATATCATTTGTTTTGCTTTCTGTCATAGTCTAGTTTGTAACAACCTGGAACACTTTTCAGTTCAAAAAGATGCCATGTTTATCCATTATGTTTATGATATAATGATTTTGATTTTAATGAACGGGAAGGACTAACTACTCTAGAAACTTCGGTAGGACATATGCATTTTAGAGGCTGAAGAATGCATCTCACAAAAATTCACAGGTCTGCCAGCTTAGCAAAATTTCTAATGTTTCACCTCATCAGGCATTTTAAATATCCTCTCCAAACTGAACAGCATCTGGTCCCTCCTACTATTAAGAAAAGTTGTAACACCCTGTGTCCTCCTTATATTTGGAATGCCACATATATCTTCATTTGGTTGCATTGCTTATTTCTTGTGTACTCAGAAAAGCTGCCAGTTTTGAGTAAGACCTAGAATAAATCTCTACCAAAAGTCCATCTGCCATGAAAGCACTTTTGCTTTTGAACCATGTGACCCAACAGATTTAATTTTGCTTCAAGTTTCTGTGGCAGATAGTATTGCTGTATAGAGCATTCAGCAGAATAGGAAAATGATTCAAAGATGAAGCTTTGAAATTTTGAATCTAAGCTAAGACATTTACTACAGATAGTAATAATTCTTCTTATGAGAAATAACATATGTTTTGCTACTGGGCCTTAGTAGAGATTAAGGACTCTAACATTTCAGATTCTTAGACAATTTATAGGATTTATCTCAGGAGTAAAAATGCTTTTTGGTTTGTTTGTTTTGTTTTTAGGAAACCAATATATGATATGGATTAGAATAATACATATTAAACTAATTTTCATCTAAGGAGATTTTTGCTTCTCTAGTCTGTGAGAAACCTAGAAGTTGGAGTAACTTGGAATAAAAAGAAAAGAAGGTTGTGAGAGCAAAAGGGATGTGATGGTGGGCTCTGTGGAGGATTAACAACTGAAGGAAAAAAGGTCAGAGGAAAACTGAGAAGTCATTTGTCAAAACGTTTTTTTTTTTTGGTCATGATTTCATCCCTTTATGCCTGTAATGAACTAAATGTTGGTGTCCCTCCAAAATTCTTATGTTGACACCCTAAAGTGATGAGAGTTCTTATAAGAAGAGCTCTCTTACCCTTTTGTCGCAATGTAAGGACACAATAAGAAATATGCTTTCTGCAATCCAAAAGAGGTCCTCGCCAGAACCCAGCCAGCTGGCACTCTGGTCTCAGACTCCTAGCCTATGGCACTGTGAGAAATAAATTTGTCTTGTTTATAAGTCACCCAGAGTATGGTACTTTGTTACAGCAGCACAAACTGCAGAAGACAATGTCCATATCTTTAGTAATTTTTTATTATGTGCAATTTAAGTTGTTATTGACAAACCGGGGTGTCATGTAAATATGCTTTTCATCCTTTGTGGTGGGATCTCAGCAGTTGCAAATAATAAACCTCAATTATGATGATTGCAGATTGAGTTGAACATATAATTTCTGGGCAAGACTAGAACTCCCTTGGATATTTTGAAAATATGTTTATAATAATAAAGCCAACAATAGTGGTAGTTGTAATATCTACATCATATCTGCCAATTAATGGGCACTATCGAATCTACACATTGTTTGAAATGTTTTATCTAGATTATTATTTTATTGCTACTATAACATATGAGGTAAGAACCTTTATTTCCTCTGTTTTTAAGAAAGGAACTTGAGTCACAAAAAGATAAAATAACTTGTCAAAGATCAAAACTCTTACTAATAAAAATTTTAGCATGTCAGGGGAGGTAATTATCACTAGATGATTGGCTTGTAAACACTATACTAGTGCACTGTTCATTCATAAAATGGAGGGAATAAATTTGTCATTTGATTTATATATGTTAACAGAGCAATTCTAGAACACTAAGTTTCTATCAATATTAAAATAGGTTACTGGTATGTTTCTTTGGGTTTTGAATGTTACATTTGCATTTATTTTATATTTTTCCTACCTTCTATTAAGTAAGATTATTTTCCATTTTATTTATGTGAGACATAATTGTGTCAAGAAATAAATATCACTTGAAATATACATCTCACATTGTTAATTCATTGCAAAGTTATGCACTTAAGACTGATTAAAATTGAACAAGTACTATTATGTAAACAGACAAGTTTTATCCTCCATAAGACTGGTGATTTAGGAAATACTTTTCTAATAAGTCAAGAAGAATGCAGAACCATCACTTAACTATAAATGAAACAAGAGAATCAATTCTTTACACAGAAAATGGCTAATGTGGAAATTGGATTGTGTGACAACTCATTGAACAAACAATCATGAGCAACCACAATAAAATGTAATTTCCTTTATCTTAAATTCTCTAAAGTTAGTAGTTAAAGCTGGATTCTTATATATGCCATTTCCTGTAGTTTATCTTTCAAGCAGATGATTTTATGTGTCAAATATCTGTAGCAAAGATAATTCATGAGCTGAGATTTTGGGGGTGAAGAAATCAATGGAACATCACACTGCTGTTTCTTTGCTTCAAACCCATAGTGGCACAATGTTAATTTTTTTTCAATTTTGTATGAGCTCATGTAGCAGCAGGAAAGAATAATATAATCAAGGCAGCAGGGAGCTTCTCAGTATAACTAGAATGAATTTACATTTGTCCATTATGTAAATGATTCTTTGCTATTTTCTCATTTGCCTATTTGAAATAGTGACAGAGTGAATTTCCACATTCACGTGTAAGAATATTTTCAAAATCTCTATAGAATAATATAATAATACTCAATTTTTATCAATATTAAGGTAGGTTACTGGTATGTTTCTTTCAAAAATAACAAGTTGATCACATTTGTTGTTACTTTTCTTCCTTATCTTGTACATGACTTAACCTAAAAAGCAAAGTCTGTCAATATATTTATTACATAATTTGAATGATAATTATAGTTTTAATACTTAGAGATCATTAAATATTTTGAGAAAATAATTGATAGACCCTCTATTTTTATATAAAAAGGCACCAATATTATTTATTTTTTTTTAATTTAAACATTTCTTTATTCTGACAGATGTATTTAGTCAACAAGTTCTAGATATTTATTAAATGGAAAGTTTTCAGACCCTACAATTTTGAATTATGTCTGTCTAGTTCTGTTCTCTTGTGTTATAAATATATTTGAATGGATTTTTCTGCAAGTATAAAAAATATTTTCAACCCCAGAAGAAGTTAAAGCGCAATTTAAAATTGATGCCTTTCTATGTATTTTATTTAATCATCAACATTACTTTTGACTAAATGAATGTCATATATATTTTTATTCCTAAAATTTAGTTCATTTTATAGCAGCTGCACAAATAGTCACTCACTCAGTCAGTGTAATTAATAACAAATGGCAGGCAAGTAGTAAAAAGTGTTTAAACCATTTATTTTCTTTAGTGCAGACTCCTGAAGCAGTTTGCTATGCCACAGTTTTCTCACTAGTAATCACGTTTCTGCTGAGTAGAGTGTGACTTTTTTTTTAAAGTGTTGTCCAGAGCTCTAATTGTTTAAACTCAAGGCTCCTTTCTCTTCACTCAATATTTATCTTCCCAAATTGCTTATCTTTGAGTTGGAGTCTCACTCTTGTCTCCCAGGCTGGAGAGCAGTGGCACACTCATGGCCACTGTAGCCTCAACCTGCTGGGCTCTAGGTAATCCTTCCTCCTCAGACTTCCAAGTAGCTGGAGCTACAGACTCATGCCACTACATCCGGCGGTTTTTTTGTGATTTATTGTGGAGATGAGGTCTCACCAAGTTTCCCAGGTTGGTCTCATATTTATGAGCAGAGTCTTAATTTTTGGATTCTCCAATTATGAATTCAAAACTACCCTCAAAATATTGCACTTTAGTTTTCGCCCAACCACACAACTTTAATAGTCACGAAATAAATTATAGTTTCCTATTCTCACACCTCTTCTAACTTTTTTTCTTTATATCAAGTCCAGGATATTCTCTCCAGACATGGAGCTTCAATTCTTTCTCTTAAATCTAGTTATTCCAAGCACCTTTGATTGACTCTACTCTGAGCTTCTATGCCTGCTTTAATTCATTTTATAAAATACAGTTATTTTATAGTGCCTTTGTGATCAACTCAATCCCTTAATTTGTTGTCTGTTTTCTTTTACTGGCAGAATAAATTCTTTTCAGAGTCATGTTTATTTCTTAACTATGCAAACCAACACCCCTAGCTAAGTAATTTTTACTATTTTTCTCCTGTATTCCTCTCTAGGGGTACACACACACACACACACACACACACACACACACACACACACACACACACACTGCTCATATTGGTGACTGGTCCTTTCCTTTTTTTAAGTCTTTTGCATGGACAGTCCTTTCTGATATGCTCAACTAATTCAAATTCTGTATTTTACTCTAAAGACTACCACAACATCTTCATACAGTTTTCAATTTTTTTGTGTGTGCTTAATTATTTCAACATTTTGATTCTCCTTTTGTCCAATATCTACCATTGTGTGATGTGTGGTGACCTTGAATTTAAGTGAAATTTCTAGAAGGAACATCTTTGGAAAAGTGAATGATCTCTGCTATTCTAGTGTTTATTACATATGTTGGTATTATTTTAATCCAGTGTCACTTTTAAAAAATTATTTTTCATATTTATAAATTAGCTATATATAATGGTGATACTTATAAAGGCCAGTTGTGATAAAATGATATAAATGTCAGGATTTCTGTGGATACCAAATGCAAGAAGTAAATCCAAAGAGAAAAGAGAGAAGAGAATTATATTGAAATTATTTGAGTTTAAATATGATTTAGTATATTTTACCCTGCTTGAAAATAATGCAAATATTAGAGAAACTTCTTTGATTTTTTAAGTTTATGAATATATTACCAACTCCAATTTGTGTTTATTAACCAATCTTTTGTCATATTTTGTTTTAAAGACACAGGAAGACTGCAGACATTACTTCTTGGAAAACTTTGCCTTTGTGTGGCTAGATTTAACAATTGGAAGCCTGTTATAATCAAATATAGAAGTGAAGTAGGGAGGGAAGTCTCAGAATGACTCTTCTATGCTGCATCTCCTCAAAGAGAATTATCTCATGAAGATAGGTCATTTCTTACCACAAGAATTTGGTAATGATTCTCAATGAGGCTAGAGTGATAAGCATCAGTCAGTGTAATATAGGTTGGACAGTGAAGAGAAGGAGCTGATGGATTAGAAGCTAAATTAAGTTTCCCTAGAAATCAAGTTTGAGACAAAGTGCTCCCACAGCAACTTCTATAATGGAGCAAAGAAGATACTGAGATGTTGAATCCTAATGTAGCTTAATGGAGGTCTCAGTCAATGCTACAAGATGGTCAAATAGACTACAAGGCCTAAATGAAAATTTACATTGATGCCAAAGTCAGAGATTATTAAGGAAAAAAAAGACAGTATAAGAAGAAAATAGTGAAAAAATTATAAAACTAATCAAATTGAGTTACAAAATGAAAAAAAAAATCATAGGCTGTAAGTACTGGCAGAGTATAACACAGAAAATACCTGACATAACCTTGTGTACTGCAGTGTTTGAATATTTTCATATAACAAGGATTTGTTTTTATATTGACATACAATCTCACGTAGTATAGACTTTCTAAATGACTGTCAATAAGACCAAAGGACATATTTTAAACGTTGGTGGGAATGTAAACTACTACAACCTCGTGGAAAACAGTGTGGCGATTCCTAAAAGATCTCAAAATTGACTTTCCATATGACCTTGAAATCCTCCTTCTGAGAATATACCCAGAGGAACTCAAATAACTATATGAAAAAGATACCTGCACATGCATGTTATTGAAGCAGTATTCACAATAGCAAAAACATAGAACCAACTGTACTGCCCATCGAAAAAGGACTGGATAAAAATAATGTGGTACATATACATGATGGAATATTATGCAGCCATAAAGAAGGAAAAAATTATGAACTTCATAACAACTTGGACTTAGAGTCTCTAATAGTGAGTGATTTTCAGAAACAAAGAACTGAGTAGCTCATGTTCTCACTAATAAGCGGATCCTGAACAATTGCCATAATACTATAAGAAAGGAATTGGCAGTAGTGGGAAACTGCCAGGGGAGGGGGAGCACAGCTCATTAACAAGAAGACTTGCATAATGAACATTTTTATACCTAACTCTGAATTGTACCCCACATCTTTAAAATTTAAAAATTTAAAAAAAGAAAGTCTGTGTTTAGAAACAAAAAATATATGTGTTCTGATGAACTCAGTGGATTGCCAGGATATTAAAAAAATTAAAGTATGCACTGTCATCCTTAATTATTAATTAATATATAAAATTCTTAATATGTTATTAATAACTCAGCAACTGAATGTGTCATGCATCATAAACCTTTTTCTTCTTACCTTCCCTAATTTTAACTTTTCATTCGTCTTGAAGTTTTTGCATTTATACCCTTATTCTCTTTAATATGTCTTTCTTATATTTATTAGAAGTTAAATTTATGGGAGATAAATAATAAAACATATGAACAACCATTAATACTGAATCCCCTGAAAATATTAAATTAAGGCCAAACAATGTTGAGTGTTATATAGATGGAACTCAAGAACAAGCAGTATGTATTACAAAGTAAATGTATCATCAAATTTGTAGATATATAATTGGTATCAAATAATAAATGTATCTATTAACTTTTCTATATCGTGTAAAAGTTATTGTCTAGCAATGTAAGAAAATAAGTAATAATAATGATATTTCCAGGTTATTCGCCTTCTCGATATTTGTTAATTTTTTTTTTAAAATATGACAGACATTTACTAAAATCAACACTAGTTAAGGGATAGTGCTGGAGAAGATAGTAAAACTTTTACTGGCAAATAAGATTGTTTTCCTTCTAATTTTAAGAATAAATCAGTTGTTCTAAGAAATATATATTTTGTGATATCAATTTTGAAGCAGTTAACTGGAAAGATATAAAAATAAATTGTAAAAGATTAATTCCAGAAGCGATATCTCAAATCACCTGAGATAAATAATCTCTGTTGTCTGAAATTAAAAGATTGATTCTTCTAACGTTTGTTACTAGACGAGAGGATGTATGGGATTTCAGACTAAAATGTTGAACAAAACTGGTATATACCTAAAACAGTAGCATTTTCTTTTAGAAAGCAGCATTTATTGAGAGAATAGGAAAGCTCCCATAGTGGGTGGTGATCCGAGAGGGTGGCCCAGCATATTCTTTTTCTTTTTTTTTAATTAAGGTCTCGCTCTGTTGCTCCTGGTGGAGTGCGTGGCACAATCATCACCCACCACAGCCTCAAACTCTTGACTTATCACAGACTCAAACTTCTGGACTCAAGTCATCTCCTGCCTCATCCTCTTGAGTAGCTGGGACTACATGCATGTGCCACATTGCCTGGCTAATTTATTATTATTATTATCATCATCATCATCATTATTATTATTTGTAAAGACTAAGATCTTGTTATCTTGCCCAGGTTGGTCTGAAACTCCTGGACTCAAGCAAACCTTCCTCCTTGATCAACCAAAATTCTGGGATTACAAGTGTGAACCACCATGCCCAGAATTTTTTTTTTTTTTCAGACAAGGTCTTACTCTTTTACTTAGACTGGAGTGCAATAACACAATCATAGCTCACTGTAGCTTAGAACTCCTGGGCTCAAGTGATCCTCCGGGACTACAGGTGCATGTCACCACACCCAGACAATTTTTTATTTATTTATTTATTTATTTATTTTTGAGTTGGAGTCTCACTCTGTCGCCCAGACCGAAGTGCAGTGGCCGCTCCGGTCACCGCAGCCTCAACCTGCTGGGCTCCAGCGATCCTTCCACCTCAGCCTTCCAAGTAGCTGGAACTACAGGCACGCACTACCGTGCCTGGCTAATTTTTGATTTATTGTAGAGATGAGGTCTCGCCATGTTGCCCAGGCGGGTCTCAAACCCACAGGCTCAGGCAATCCACTCACCTTGACCTCCCAAAGTGCTGGGATTACAGGCTGAGCCATTGAGCCTGGCATTTTTAAAAAATACAGATAAGATCTCACTGTTTCATCAAACCCAATTATTAGAAATAGTATAGAAAATAGCTACCAATAACATATATATATTTAGATTCTGTGGTAGGGAAGATTCTACGGTATTTTTCCAAGTTTCCTGCCTCAACTGTGTCTGACCTGTATAACCTCTTGAGTGTGGACAGAATCTGTGACTATGGTGAGATAGTCCTGTTATAATTAAATTATTAACAACCTGACTGTGAGTTGATGAAAACTGACAATATTCTGGGTGGGGTTAATATAACTAGAAAAGCTTCAAAAAGAAGGTGATATGTCATGTTCACTCTCACTAGTCATCAAAGAAATGCAAATTAAACCACACTGGGATACAACCTAATTCCAGTCAGGATGGCCATCATCAATAACTCAAAAAACAGATGCTGGGAAGGATGCAGGGAAAGGGGAATACTTCTGCACTCTTGATGGGAGTGCAAGTTAGTACAACCTCTGTGGAAATCTGTGTGGCGATTCCTAAAAGATCTATAAATCGACCTCCTATACGACTCCACCAACCCCCTACTGGGAATATACCCAAAGGAACTCAAATCACTCTATGAAAAAAATACCTGCACACATGTTTATTGCAGCATTGTTCCCAAATAGCAAAAACATGTAACCAACCATGCTGCCCATGGAAAGAGGACTGGATTAAAAAAACATGTGGTACATATAGACGATGGAATATTATGCAGCCATAAAGAAGAACAAAATTTTGAACTTTGCAGCAACTTGGGTGGAATTAGAGTCTATAATACTGAGGAATCTATCACAGAAACAAAGAACTGAATACCACATGTTCTCACTCATAAGTGAACCTTGAACAATTATCATAATATTACAAGAAAGGGATTGGTAGTAGTGGGAAACTACTGGAAGAGGGGCCACACCTCAACCAAAAGGGTACTTGCATAGTGAAAATTTGTATACCTAACCTTGAATTGCACCCTATATCTTTAAGAATTTTTTTTAAAAAGAAGATGAAGTGTCAAAGAATGGAAGAGCACAGTTTATTAATATCATTTAGTGAGATCTATTTTGAGCTCATAAATTTTTCTATTATTACATTTTCTATATGTTAGTGTATATAATTATTTTATAAATACATTTGTTTAATCTTCTTAATTTATACTGTTTATTATTTTCTTTAGTTTTAATTTGTTTTTTTTTCCTTAAGAAAAGAGTTGAAGTCCTTGCTTCCATACCTCTTTTCTTTCCCAATATAAACATTTAACGTAACTCTTATCATCAATATTACTTTAGCTGAATCAGACAAGTTTTTACCTATTGTGTTTTAATTTCCATCCAATTAAAATATTTCTGTTTTCCTCATGAGCTATTTTTCTGAAGTAAAATGTTTAACTTCCATACCTTTGAATATTTTAATATATCCTATTTGTGGAGTACTAATTATGTTATACAAAGCAAATCATACAATATGTGGTATTTTTGTGAATGCCTATTTTTTAACCTAACATAATATTGTCAAGATTCTTTTAAGTTGTAGCTTGCATTAGTACTGAATTCCTTCTTATTAATAAACACTATTTTATTTTATGTGCATACCATGCATACTCAATTTGTTTTCATCAATTGATGGACGTTTGGAGTGTTTTCACTTTATATACCATGTTGCTATTAAAAAAGATCATAAGACTGACAGGACAACTCTGTGATAATAAGATAAAAAATTGTAAATGAGACTGAAGGCCATGCCAAGCAAAGGTTAACTCACACATCCCTACACTAGAAGAACAAATTATTTTCTGACTGCTGCAGGGTTCTTCTTTTCCCCTAGCAGCTGAACAAACACTGGCCTTGAGATAAGCAATACTGAAACAATCACAGTTCACCCTGACTAACCGACCTCACCTTGTTCCACAAGCCACGACTACAGCTTGGATTGGACAAGAGACAGATTTCAGTAACTTTTTCGTGACAAAACACAGATGCAAAGACTGGTTTTGGCTGTCCCTTGGTGTTTTGACATAGACTTCTTTTGTCCTGTAACAAACCTCCTGATGATCATTTCACCTCATTTTAATGTTAAAACTCCATCCCAAAATGAGCTTAAGTTATATGTTATATACATGTTTGCTCAGTGCGCACATTTACTCACTATAATAAATATTCATAGGACTCCTCACATATCTCCAAATATGTACGTTAAGTAAACCCTGTAAGACATAACAACAGCCAGTCTTCCTTTCCCCGATTTTGGCAGAGTGTATACATTTGGTTATCTCAAGTTCTCACTGCACTATCCATGAATCATTTTTTGCTGAAAAATAGTTTCTCTTTCTATCTCTGTAGCTCTTTTAGATAACATTACTATGAATATTTGTGTACAAGTTTTGGTGTAGACATATGTTTTATTTTTCATAAGTAAAAAAACAAGAAGGGATATTTCTGGGTTATACGTTGCCATGTTATATTAACAACATACCATATACTGGGTGTCTCATAAACAACAAGATTTATTTCTCACAGCTGTGAAAATCTATTTTTCATAGTAAGCTGGAAGAGTCCAAGGTCAAGATGATGGTAAAATTGGTTTCTGGTGAAGTGCACCTTTACCGTAGACGGCCATCTTCTCACTCTAATCTCACATGATAGGAACAGACATCTCTTTGGAGCCTCTTTCATAAGGGCATTAATCCTATTAATCATGGCTGTTCCCCATGAACTAATCACTTCCACAAAACCTTTCCTTGTTTTACCATCAAATTGAGGATGAACATTTTAACATATTAATTTTTAGGGAACATAAACATTCAGACCATAGCATAGGGTTTGAGGACAAGTCAAACACTTCTTCATGGGATCTATGCCAGGGGTGTCTAAACTTTTGGCTTTCCTGGGCCACATTAAGTAAAGAAGAATTTTCCTGGGCTGCACATAAATTATAAAATATAATTAGTAAATATATAATAAGAGTTTTTAAATAATTTTTATTATAAAGTTTAGAAAAATGAGAACAATATAAAACTAATGGAAAATTTAACCTTATTTTTGTAATACTAATCTATCGATGTCTGGTTCCATGGAAGTTATTGCAATTCTTAGTGAGTTCTCAAGTTGCTCACCAAAAATGTTTGCTCAGATTTTTCTCTTGGTGTGCTTCATAATTGAAGACATCTGCTCACATGACACCAAAAAGTGGTGTCATGAAGCTATGCGTGGGATCATGAAGAAAACAAATGCTAAAATACACATGAGGTTAAAGATTTTTGTGGAGCTGCATTACTACTATCCTGGACTGTATGTGGCCTGGGGCTTGTGGGGTTTGTGGGTTAGACATACTTTATCTGGTCTAGATGCAGTGGCTCACACCTGTTATCCTAGCTTGCTGAAACGTCAAGACCGATAGACTGTTTGAGACCAGGAGTTTGAGAATGGACTGCAACTCAACCAAAAACAAAAAATAAAAACAAAACACGGCATTTCAGTATGTATCTATAGTTCTAGCTACTCAAGAGGCTGAGGTAGGAGAATCACTTGAGCTCAGGAGGTTGAGGCTGCAGTAAGCCATGATTGTGACGCTGCACTCCAGCCTGGGCAACAAAATAAGATCCTGTCTCTTGAATTGTTTTTGTGTTTTCTTTTTGTTTGTTTGTCTATATATTGCTGGATTTATTTTGCTACTTTTGTTATTTAGAATTCTGTGCTTATATTAAGAAGAAATATTGGTCTGTAGATTGTGCTTATAATACTTTTGTACTGGAAGAAAATTAGCCACCTCTCCTAGTTCTGTGGCAAAGAAAAATTTTTTACACTAAATAATGAACTTATTCTGTTTTTACCATAGTACACATGGGGATAGTGCAAATTTACATTAATATAAGAAAATTAGATATCCCAATTATAAAGTGTTTTATGAATAGAGAAATTGCATATATTTCCATTTGATGATGCATGTTTAAAAACAAAATTACTGTCTTATTTTATGATGATTTAGAAAAAAATGTTCTTTCTTCATTGCTGTTATTTCTTTTTTTCTTTGGAATCAGGATTTATTAGGAGGACAGAAAAGTTCCCACAGTGGGAGGAGACCCGAGGGGGTTGCCTCATTGCTGTTATTTCAAATCTAATAAATCAAAAATACATATATACAGTGGTGTTTATCTTATATGTGGTTAGATCATAAACATTATTTAAAATATATATAGTTTTACAATAAGGTATTGTTTTCTACCCTCTCAACTATAGTTTATAAATAACTGATTCTGGCATTGTGTACATTGTAATATTAATGAGCATAGCATACAATGTCAAGCTTTTACCATAACTGATCAGTAGTACTCAAGAATATTTTATGTTAGAAAGAATAAAAAAGTTGACTGTCATTGAATGGAAAACAGAAACATGATTATACCCAGAAAATAAAGGCAGTAAATGGTTCATTTGCTCTCTTTCCATTTGCAGAATTGTAATAAAAATGCCAACTAGATTGATATTTAGGCAAACAGTACATTGCAATAAAGTTAAGATTACCAGAGGAGATGCATTAATATAGAACATTCCTCTTTGAGTCTGTTTTTCTACTTCAATTTCAAGAGTGCTTGAGTATTTTAATTTCAGTTATAGATACTCATTTAGCTTCTGATTCAAAGAGAGCTCTCTGTTCTGTAAAATAAATGTGAACACTTCTAAGTTATTTCATTTTACCATGCTTTCTTAGATTTTAATCTTAATATTTAAAAAATCCCAACATTTGAAAGAAGTTACAGTCCTGTACATCACACAAAGCACTGAATGTCTTCCCATTTACATGTCATAAAGCTGCTGTAGCAGCAGCTGCATACGATTTAGCACAACATATGGTGTTGATTCTTTCTCTTTTTAATGAAAATCTGAATTATAAATCTCTTGCAACAAACTGATGATGAGATGTTTAGCAAAGCTATAACACATATTACTTGATATTTAAAAATGCCACATTTTTTTTCCTATGAGCAAAAGGGTGACAGAATTATGAAGGAGTGTTACAAGAGGAAATAGAAAAAAAAGGATGAGAAAGAAAATGTAGAATTATAATAAAACAATTAATACACCCTAAATTGTGTCTCATGGATCGATAAATTTATTTTTATAAATAGAATTTACGCAGCAATGTTTTACTTTTCTAAAAATTTGAAAGCAACAAAAATAAAAGGAGGTATTTGTATTTTATCATGGAAAGGTAAAGAGATAAGAAGTAAAGCAGCTAAAGAGAAATTATATTATTTCTAGATTTGTAAGAATGCTATATAAAACGTGCTTCACACTAAAATGTTAATATAAATTATATACATTTTTTAAATATAGAAAATCATTCTCTCAATTAAAATAAGATGAAAAACTTCATACATTCTTTTGGTATCCTATTTCAGGAAAAGACCTTGATGAAGTTTTTCTTACTTATCAAATCTTGTTCTTAATATTCCTATGGCATTTATTCTACAAGTCACCAACTGACTTTACATGGGTTTCTCTCATGGAAGAACTAATTTTGACCAAAATTTTTCCTTAGATTTTTTAAAAGTTCCTATTGTCATACCCGGGATCTTTCTATTTAAAAACCAGAAACAAGAAAGATTTCAATTAAAAATATATATTATCCATAGAAGATCCAACAAGAGGGAAAACCATTTCTTATCTTTAAAGTGATATAGTATAGGTATTTTAAGGTCTGATAGGTTTTTCTTATGTGTACAAATACAAAGAAAGACTTTATTCACCATCTAATAAATTTTAAACCTCCCTCATTAACACAAGACTGATCATTTTGTTGCCAAAGATGCTATCATAATTTACACAACAGCCCTTCTCACAAGTAACATTTCCATAATCACCAATAGCATTGTTTTACTTTTTCAACATCACTTTTAGATTATTGATCAAGAATTAGCTTTTTTTCTTATATCCATTATCTTAAAGTCAATTATTCATATGTTTTTGCAGTCCAACCTGAAGAAGATCGGGAATGACAGATGCTGTTTTCTTTCTTTCTTTTTTAAAAATTTCTTTTTAATATTAAAGATGTGGAGTACAAGTCAGGATTGGGTGCATAAGTGGTCTACATACCGGTGAAGTTTGGACCTCCCATTGGACCTCACTTCACCTGATTGGGATCATGCACCCTTATTGATGTTGTGTTCCCTACCCTACTCCCATCTTCCTCCCCTGGCAGTGTCCCACTACTGCCAATTCCTTTCTTGTAGTATTTTGATAGGTATTCAGGGTCCACTTATGATTGAGAACATGTGGTACTCAGTTCTTTGTTTCTGTGATGATCGCTGAATATTACTGACTCTAAATCCATCCACATTACTGCAAAGTTCATAGTTTTATCCTTCTTTATTGTTGCATAGTATTTCATCAAGTATATTTACCACATTTTAAAAATTCTGTCCACTTTCAATGGGCAGCATGTTTGTTTCCATGTTTTTGCTATTGTGAATCATGCTGCAATGGGTGTAGAGGTATCTTTTTTGTAGAATGGTTTGAGTTCCTCTGGGTATAGTCCCAGAAAAGAGGATTTCTGGGTCTTGTGGAAGGTTAGTTTCTAGTTCTCTTAGAAATTGCAACATTGTTTTCCATAGAGGTTGAACTAGTTTGCACGCCTACCTACAGTGTCAAAGCATTCCCTGTTCTCCACATCCTCGCCAGCATCTGTTATTTTTGTTTTATTAATGATGGTTATTCCTACTGGAGTTATGTGGTTTCTCAATGTGGTTTTGAGTTGCATTTCTCTGATGATTAGTGATGCTGAACATTTTTTTCATGTGTCTGTAGGCTACTTTTGTGTCTTCTGAGAAATTCTATTCCTGTCTTTTGCCCATGTTTAATAGGTCTGGGATTTGTCATTGTTGTTGTTGTTGTTTTTATTTTTTTTCCTTTCGGCACATTTGACTTCCTTGTAGATCCTGGATGTTAGGTTTTTGTCAGATATACAGCTGGCAATTTTTTTTCCCCCATTTGTGGGATGTCTCTCTGCTCTCCTAATGGTTTCTTTTGATTTGCAGAAACTTTTCAGTTTGATGAGGTCCTACTTGTCTATCTTATCTCTGGTGGCATGGGCATTTGGTGTTTTGATCAGGAATTGGTTGCCTATTCCAGTTTCCATAAGGGCGACTCCTGCATTTTCTAGGAGTCTTATAGTTTGGGGTCTTACATTTAGGTCTTTGGTCAATTTAAAGTTGATTTTTTTTTGTATGGTGATAGGTAGGGGTTCTGTTTCATTCTTCTGCATATGGTCAGCCATGTTCCCATCATCATTTACTAAATAGGTTCTTCTCTTCCTGTGATTATTTGTGGAGGCTACGTTGAAGATGAGTTGGTTGATAAATTACGGTTTTGCTTCTGAAATCTCTATTCTGTTCCATTGGTCTATATGCCTGTTCTTGTACCAATACTAGATTGTTTGGTTTTTTTCTCTCTACTCTTCCAGGCTTCTCTTCTACTTTATTCAGAATAAGCCTCCCTCTCTCATTTTCCACCAAAGGAAGTCCTCATGTCCTGAGAGTATTTTTCTCACCCTTATTTAGAATGTTGCCAAAACATGCCTGAATACTAGTCAGCATGATTTGGTCATTCCACTACATATAAGACTAATACAATTTATCTCTAGCCCATAGGAAATAAAACATTTAGAACTAGTAAAGAAAAAACATTATTTTTTAAAATCACAAAACTAACCTCACTCATTAGTGTATTTTATTTATTAAAAAATTAAACCAAGCAATTAAGCTAAGTAATACAGCTTATAAAATATTTATAGTTATTACTAACAGAATTGATAGCACATATAAATGGGCAGTTACTATCATTGTTCTGATTATCGCTGTCATTATGCTTATCAACATATGCATGTTGATATGCCTGGAAAAGGCAGTGGTGTCAAATGAAGCAATAGATTAACAGAGAGGATATTAATCAAATATCAAATTAATGGGCTCTCAGCAATAGCAAAGCAATTATTTTATAATATCAAGCAAATATATTTAACATCTTCTTCATATGCAGAATCTTTCAGATATATCACGTGATACACTTGCTCCAAAGTTCTATTATCCACCTAACTCTATCCCAATTCTTGAAAACAAGTTCACAACACAATCTGGTTGGTGAATTTATGCCCTTTCTTACTTTTTCCCCCGTTTCACAATGTTTTTAGTGCTTTTTACAAGTTTAGTTGTCTGCACTTCTAGTGTATTTCAGTTAGTTATCCAATTTTTTCTAAATTTTATTTTGTTACATTATTCCATTTCTGCATCTTACAAGGCTGAAGTTGATCAGATTCAGATAATTCATATTTAAAATTAGATTGTATAAAAGCCTTTGAAAGCATGTGTGTAAACATTTTTTCTTCTGATATAGTTGCTGCTAATATTACTGTTTTCCATTCCCATGCCTTTGCCCTGAATTTGACCTGTTGTACTGACAAACACTATTTATGTATTTTAGGTTGTATAGACTCTGAGGATCCCTTAATGTGTGCCACTGGGACATAAAATAGTGGAACTGCCTTCAAACTTATTTTGCTGAGGTCAAAATTTGCCGAAAAATAAATACTACTCATTTTATAACTTAATTTTAAAAATAGACAATTGCTGTTTTCTGCGTGATTCCATAATTAATGCTAATTTCATTTTAAATAATGAGATAATAAATAATAATAAATAACGGTTAAGTAATGAATGCTAATTTCCTTTTTATTTCACTTTTTTACCCCATTTTACTTATTTTTGATACTATATATAGTATATATGTATTGTGTACATCCAATATATATGTTATATAAAATGCATATTGACAAATTGCTGTTTCCTTATTCTAGCAATCTCTTTTCTCTCCTATTTTTGTTGTCATTGTAGGTCCTCTAAATAAACACATAATAATATTTATTAAGACAATGTGTACATTTTACCTATATTATTTCATTTTTTTCTCATATCAAGTTTATAGGCAGATAAATTGTTTTTTCTCTCATTTTACAGACAAATAATTTAAAATTCAAAGTCGCATAATATGTAAATAGTGGAAGTGTGTTTTAAGCTTATTTATTCTGATTCAGTACCAATTTTCTTGCATACAACTCTCTATTAAATCCCCTCAATTATATCAACTACTTTTCCATTTAAATTATTTATACCTTAGAATACCCCATGAATTAGCTATTCCAAAATGTAGTAATTGGTAAGCAACCTCTTCACTTTCATTTTTTAGCTGTTGGTTTTACTTTCTACTTTACTAGAATCATCTAGATCAAAATGGATAAGATTCATAGGCATTCTGTTTATCAGCTGTATTGTAATTTTCTACTTTAAAGCTCAACCATTTGGTTCTTTTTTTCTCAGTTCCAAAGGATAAATGCTCTTTTCTTTTGCAAACATATTCACAGTCTGCATTGACTTTTATCCTCTCCTGTCTGTTTTAGCACTAAAATTTTGCTGTAAGTTTAGGACTTTCTCTCTTCTATTAGGTTGGGGCATAAGTTGGTAGCATTTGTTTTTGACATGGGAGCACTGCGGTATTGGGAATTTGTTAATCATTTGTAATTTGTCAATTCAAGTGACAGTGTTGTACTTATGAATATGCCTTGAATTCTGCAGATTTGAAGAAAGTTAGTACTATTTATGGGCTAAAGAAGATGGAATGTCAAATTGAAAAAAATGAAAACTTCCAACATATTCTGTTTGAGTTTAACATAGGAGTAAATGCTGCAAAGGCAGCTCAAAACATCTGTGCTGTGTTTGGAGAGTATGCCATCAGGGAAAGCACAGCAAGAAAATGGTTTTGTCATTGCAAAGAGGGCCTGAATGATTCTCCACATTCAGGTAGACCATCAGGCTTTAATGAAGACTGCTTTAACTCTTTAATCCATGATAATCCAAGTCTGCCAACTAAGAATGTGCAAATGTGATCAACTGTGACCAGTTAGCCATCATGTGACATTTGCATTCCATGGGCAAGCAAAAAAAGCTATGAACTTATGCATCACACAAATACAATTTTAGTTACCTTATCAGTCACTCTTGTCTCTCTACATATAAAAAAAGTATTTCCCACAATAAGTAAAGAGTAACAACAGAAAAATTATTAAACCTATGTATTCTGTGACTACTGCAGTACACACACACAGAGACACACACACGTGGAGATAAGTAAATAAATATATATATTCATGTTTGTCTTTATATTCTGCCTCCTTTTATAAAAATTGTCCTTACCCAAAGTCTTCATTTCTGTACAAATAGGCATTTTTTGGTGGGGGGGTTGCAGTTTGACCAACGTTGCCAAATGTAATGAAAATTGCATTTCTTATTTTATCTGAGATTTGTTATATCAGGTATTATTGACAATTTTCACCTTCTCTAATTTATTTTCTCTTCTGAAAGTTTACTGTGGTTCAACTTATGTGACTAGGAAATATTCTTCTCTATTTATTTTATGGGAGATGTCACTCTGTTTAGTTGTGAAATAGTCACACGATTAAACCATAGGATTAAATACAAAGCTCCTAGCTGTTAGTAATGTGTTATTACTAACACATAGTTAGTGCCCCATAAATTTTTTATAAATAAATAAATAACTGAGGATTATATGAATAATTATTTTCTTATCATCACTTCCTTTAGTTTGCATAATTCTTTCCATACATCTCTTTTATTGTGTCTATCTTTTTAATCTCAATTACACACTCTACATTATATGCTCTCCCATTCATTTTTTGTGAGTTTTTTCCTGCTTTACATATATGAAAGCCTCTGAGGGTTGGAAATTTTTAAATTTCCTTCTTTACTATGTTCCTAGCTCTTAACCTGAGACATAGTAGGCACAGTATTTTTTTCAGAAATAAAAATATAAGTTAATAAATGTAAAACCACAGAAAATCATATGAGCCTAGCTATCATCAAGAAATTAATACACTCCATAGTACTCTCAAGTTTAATGTGTCATTGTTCTCATTCCAAATTTTTCTTCTCCTTTTTTAACATTGTGAGTCTTGACACATTTGTATATCCACTTATTAGTCACTTTATATATATCCATCTCACTAGAATCAATATATCTTCATAAAACGTTCTCTCTCTTATTAGGAATCCCTTCACTCTGACACACAACATAACTTCTTCAAGTGCAAATCTTATGTTTCTCCATTACATCAAATTTTTTGTAATGCCCTCTTGACTGCATAGATAAATATAAGATGTTAATGTTATCTGTACCAACTTGTCTTATGAATCATAAGTACCCTCCCCAAATACACAAAAGTGTGAAGAAAATTTTAAAAAGCACTACTGATGACATAACAAGAAAACAGACAAAACAAAATACTCTAAAATACAGCATGTTAATGTAAAACAAGAAAAGGGAAAAAGTATATAGAACAGAGGTGTGTTTTCATGGCTGAGATTGTGGAAAAGATATATATAAAAATGTGACTAAGTTCAAGAGAACTGCTTCCACAACTGACTCCCTTAACCCTACAATATGAAAATCACCAGCAAATAACTAGCCTAGAAAGATCATTCTGATAATAATTGTAAAAAATTTTCATAAATATGTAATTCAAAAATAAAATTATATATCCCCAGACTATGGAATAGATCCCTTTTGGCCCAAGGGAAACCTGAAAAACTAAATTTCAGGCTAAGATGGAAAAGGAGGTTAGACATGCCCTATTATGCCCCTTTGCTTTTGAAATTTAGGCTCAACTATCTAGCATTGACATTAAAATAGAGATCATAAGCTAATGAAACAGACTTTGTGGCAATAAAGTACTAAATAGAGGAATAGTATGATACAATAACACTAATAAACCAGAAAAAATAAAAGATTTATATATTAACTGGGAGGAAATATAGATAAGTATGTATGGCACAAAACAACAACAAACTTATTCATAATGTTTGTTGTTGAAGAAGAGAACATAAATAAAATAAAGAATAGAAACTCTTCAAACAATATACAAACTATTTATTGAAATAAAAATATCTGAGTCTGTAGTGAGTGTATCAATGAATAATCAACAATTGATGTAGAGATATATCTGAAGTGAAACTATTATACTTATGAGATAAAATCTCAGAGCCATGAAGTAAAAAAAAAATAAAATAAATAAAAGTTTGCCGATAGGAAGGAAAAAATCATCTTCTATCTTTGAACTTTTCTGTGTAGACAGTGTGTGTATTCCCTATCATTCCATTTTATGAATATAGCACAATTTATATATCTATCTTTTGTTGAAGGGCAATCAGGTTGTTCCCAGTTTGGTGCTGTTTTTTTTAGTTTTGACAGTAATCATTTTGTGTATTTTTGTGGTACAAATATACAGGTATTTTATATATAGACAGCACTTATCTAAGCGTGGAATTGTTGACTCACATGGAACAAAAATTATTCAGCTTCATCTCAATAAGGACATTTTGCCAGAAGAGTTGAGCCAATTTGCACTAGAAGTTCAGTTTCTCCATATAACTTGCCTGTACTTGGTAATGTTTGCCTTTTACTTTAACAATTCTAGTTAGTATGAATGATTTCTCAAACTCAGAAACCACTAACCATGAAAAAAATACCAGTTCCCATAAAAGAAAAGTGTTCTGTTAATTGAAAGTCACCATTAAAAGTCTACAAAGGTAAGGGACTGGGTGTGGTGGCTTACAACTGTAATCCCAATGATTATTTAGGAGCCCAGATGAGAGGATCACTTGAGACCAGGAGTTTAAGACCAACCTGGGTAACACAGCAAGACTTCACATCTAGAAAAAAAAATTGAATTAGTATATAACTGTAGCACCAGCTACTTTGGAGCCTGGGGTAGTAGGATTGCTTGAACCCCCGAGGTTGAGGCTGCAGTGAGCTATGATTGGACTACTGTACTCTAACTTGAGCAACAGAGTGAGATCCTGTCTCTAAAAATATATAATAATAATAGAGTAAAACAAAATAAAATAAGGAAGCAAAATTAGATATGGAAATATATACTTATTATTTCTATATTTACAAGGTATATGCAAAAACATAATTTATAATTTCAATAAATTTGTTAGTAAAAGTCAGACATCCTGAACAAAATGAAAAAAAGATTTAAACAGACCTTTTTCAAGAAGAATATGCAAAGAACCAATAAATATGAAAAAAAATACTTAAAGTCAAAGAAAAGGCAAATTAATACTTCCCATTCATCAGAATATCTAACATGAAAAATATTTTTTGTTTCTCCTTATAGTCTGAAATCATACCAGCCAGTCATATTTTTAACTTTTGACTTTGAATTTCTTTAACTCTATGGATCGTGTAAATTATAAACCCAAATCTTACACTATAAAATTGCAGGATTGTGGTTATGAGTTCTCTTGAGAGGTTTGTCTCTTCTCTATCGAGGGCTTAGGCTGTTTCAGATTTCTCTTGTGTTGAAAGCATGTATTTCTTCTTCTTCTTCTTTTTTTTTTCCTTCTAAATTTGCCATGAGGGTGTAGTCCTTTTGGGTCCCAGAATCACTGAATATATTGATTCCAGCTGACATCTTGTGCCTGTTCAATATATTGTTTCCTATTTCCACTAGAACAATCCCAACTCAAGAATTTGGAAAACATTTACCATCTCTTGTCCCCAGGGTAATAGGTTTTATCTGTATTCACCTCCCTTTCTGCTAATTTTCATTTCCGTTCCTCTCTTTCCGGATTTGGAACTGTCAGCAGTTGAATTTGAATATGAGCTAAAAGTGTCTGTATATCATTCCTAATGAAAACTTGTTTGAAGATCAAATTGCTACATAAAATATGTAAAATGAGAAGAGACCACAAGCTAGGAAAAAACTACAGGAATGCCCACATTTAAGATGCAGGTGAAGGGAGAAAAACAAAGAGGAGAAAAAAATGATTAGGAGAGATTAAAAATCAAAAACATCTCAAAATGTTTGTTGATGGAAAAAAGAAACAAATGATGCAATAATTGAAGTGAAGTTTTCTACTAACTAGAATTTTGGTTGATTGATGGGGCTTGGACATGATCAAATGCTGATGAGAAGGAGTCTTTTGAAGGAGTGGTTGCAAAATGCTCAATATAAAGAGAAAAAAGTAATCAATTGAGGTCTCTGAAATACTATAAAATTCATGTTGGGAACCTGCAGCTGGCTACATTTATGAGAACTTTTATCTGCATGCGGAAAGAGAAATGTCACAAGAGTGAGCCATTGTAAAACGATACTGTGACATTTGCTTCAAACCTGTCTCTGCAGCTATGGGGTGGGGGGAGCATTCTATAGGAACTCTTCAACACTTTGGAACTCTTTCTACACTATCCTTTCAGTAGACAGTGTATTAGTAGAGACTTGGGGAAATAAATTTACTGAGGAGAAAGTCTGTTTATCTGCAATCTTATCTTTTTCTATCTCCCATTACATTAAAGAAAATCTCAATAAAAAGAGCTTTTTGGCAAAGAGTAAAAAAAACCTGTTCTTTGAGCATTAAACTTGATACATTGATATGCATTTGAAAAGATAGTTTTAAGTGACTCAAAATTTGCATATTTTTATCCATGATACCTACCCTCACCCACCTTTGGCACTCAAAGTGACAAGTTAAGAATTAGTAGAAGGGAATAAGTGCTTGGAATGCAGTTAAATGCAGCATAAATGGATCCTTAAAAAAAAAAATCACAGCTTTAATGGTTACTTAACCTACACATGACTTCATTTCTCCTGCAGAAAAATAGGGATAATAATTATTATTCATAAAACTTTAAAAATATGTCACCTCATTAATCTCCTATCTCTGTGTGACCCCAAGAGAGATGAACTCTAGATATAATACAAAAGCTTTAAGGCTGGCACTCAATTTTAGATATAGAAACTGATATACCAAAAGGTTTGCTGTATTGCTATTTCAAGCTGTTATAGGAGTTGCAATCTCTCACAAACTAGAAGTAAATACGCTGGAGTTTTCCTCAATAAGTCACTTAAAAGTATAATGTTAGTATATAAAGGCACACTAAAGTAATCAATGTTTTATGAAACTGGACTCGAATATGGTTTTTGAATGGTATTAGTGTTAAATTCACTAATGAAGAACTTAGAAATGGTCTCTTAACAACCTTATTGGAATATGACTGCCTTTAAATGGCTTTTACTCTGTCCTTGGAATTAATATGATGCATGTGACAAAGGCTTGTTCTGTGTTAAGAGAGGATTAGATGAAGGAAATTAATTAAAGATTCCTTGCAACATTTTCCCCTTGAGCTATTCAATATGCTGAAGTGGTCTGACAGGGTACCATCCTTTCAATAAATCTACTCATTAAATAACTCAATTGGGTTTAAACACACATTCTTTTTTTTTTTTAAATGGACCATCATTTTTCTCCTTGTCTTTCTAACCTGACCCTTTGAAGCCACCACCACTTCTGTAATTTGTAATTGCCTTTTAGCTTCAATAATAGGATAGGCACAAAGTGTGTCCATGTGTTCAGAGTCCACCAATTTTCTTTCTTGAAACCTGTCTTCAATAGAAATGACAAATTTAAATAGCTTAGAAACATTTGTTTAACTGAAACCCTAGACAAATAAGTATCTAGGATGATTTCCTAGAATAAAAACCATAGCTATCAGTTATCTTCTGTGATAAAAGATGGAACATAATTCTATAAATTATTTTGAAATATTAACACACCACGTTTTAATATTGAAATAATCTTTCAATTTTCTATTTTCTAAATAACATTTTTTATCTTTAAGTTTTCACAAATTGTGATTTACTCGGTTTTTGAAACATTGTTACAACTTTATTAATTCTTAAATATTTAGCATAAAATAATAAAAATAATATTCCTGAAAGAGGCTATTTGACTATGAAAATGACTTGTGAAAAGTGAATTGGGACATAATACTTTATTAAAAATTTTGATACATTTGATGTGCTCGGGTAAACATATATTTCAGAGTTTCTTGCTAATCTCAATCAAATAAAAAAATCTAAGCTTTAAAATGTTATGATTACAGCTTTTTTGATGTTAGAGATAAAGATATAAAGAGTTCCCTCTAAAGTTAGGGTTGAACTGTGCAATAATTTTCTTTTATTTCATTGAGATATCATTTTTTGCTACACATAATTTTAATAAGCAAAACCAACCTGAAAAAAAGGACTAAAACTTCTGTTTAAAATAATAATTTGACTAATTAGGAATAGAAAATTTCATAGCAGTGCTCTATGATCAAATAGAATTCAAAACTTGTTTACACCAAGTTAACTATATTTTAAAATGTGATATTCTAATTAAGTGATGTATGGACATGCTGCACCTATGAGTGCATGCATTACACACACACACACACACACACACACACACACACACACTATTTCACCAAATTGCAAATTGATAATATACTTGCTGATTGCATTGAGGTAATAACTCTGTGAGGAAGCCAGTAATGTTGTTTTTCATTAAATTGGACTTTTTTTCAGAAACTAAGAGAAAATCTTATCCTATTGACAAACTTAATGTATAACACTGACTTACCAATATAAAAAATTATGGCTTATATGGTTAATATACTTGCTTATTCATTGTTGTAATCACCATAAGATTGACAGTTTGATTCTTTCATGAATCACTTTCAAATCTAAAAGTAACCATGATAATAAATCTGATGTCTAAGATTAAACATTTTAAATGAGTCAGAATGTAAATTTGACCAAATAAAATATACGCAGTGTATTTCAGTGTTATGACAATTGAGATAGATGGCAATTATTGTTCCAAAGTAAAATCCTGCAAATACAATATTTAATGAGATTCAGAAATATTATAACACATTCATACAAAATTTAACTAAAACCATTGGTGAGAAGCATAGTAATTCAGCTGTCTAAAAACATGTGAATAACGTTTTATTGCAAAAAGATAAAAACATTAAAATTATTATATAGATTTGAATTCTCTATCCTGTTACGCATTCATGAATTTCATATTTTACCTACTAAAATATGAAGTGAAACATTTTAGATTTTCTGTAGGAAAGCATAATCTCAGTTTCTTTATAAGGTTTCTGATGCATAAGTAAAAAGTAAATAGGTACAACGGAAATGTTATCTTCTTTTCCTTGTACCTTAAGATAAGTTTACCTAAGTTATAAAAAATAACTGTGTTCTTGCTTAAAACACTGTGTTTTGATTAAATAGCATAGAAGATCTGTCTTTGAAATGTTTAGAAAAAGAACGAATCTCAAAATAATTCCAATTAATAATGATCATGCTATCTGTCATTTATGTACATCATTTATAGTAAAATTCAAGTAATAAATTAGCAACTGATAGAAATTTTCAAATACAAATGTTATTTCTATAGTGTTTGCCTCGATTTACATTGGTAATCTATTATGATGTTGTTTCTAGAAGTTACTATGATTTTCTCAGTCTTCTGCAGTGGAATTTTTAAAGTATAATCCTTATGGTACTTTCATCAGAACCAGAAAAAGTGCTTATTTCAAATATGGATTTCTGGATCCCACCAAAGCCCAGCTGAATCACAATCTATGAGATAGAACATAATTTGCTCTTTAAATACTTGTCCAAGAGATTCTTATACACATTAAGTTTGAGAACGCACATGTATTCTTAAATTCAAGTTAAGAAAAAAAAAATCAAGTTAAGAATGCATTTAAATATGTCAATTAATTTCTATAGCCATCAATCACAAATAGGACCAGGTGATTAAGTGGAGATTTAACTGTGTATGTAGTATAGAAAACTTCCTGCTTCACAATATTTGAGAATAAATGACGAATAGTAGAAGGCTCAAAGTGTGCTCAAGGTATGAACTAGCTAGCTCAGTGAGTGTCACTCTGGACAGAAGAGTCACCAGTAAAGTAAATACCAAGATTTCCACACAACCTACTAAGGGAGAAACTATGGAGACACAAGTTTGGTTATTAGTATATTTTACTATCTCATTTGATGATATTTAGTGTTAAGAAACTTTGGAATTGACTTCCTAGAATATTCCCATGCTGACATCACAAAATAATCATGTTTTTTACTTTAATTGTGAAGATTTCTAAATTGCTAGTGTGACATTTTAGCTTTGGTTTTTGCAAACACTTTAATCTTTTCAATTTGCTTCTTATAGTTTTTGACAGCCTATATGGCCTCACTCTTTACTTAGAATTGACTTAATACTGACTTCTTGTTCCTGTATTTCCTTGTTTTGTTTTTTAATGAAGAATCATTAGTGTATTCAATATTTGTACAATCCAACTTGTAAGCTGTTTGAGTTCAGCTATAATATGTTTCCATATGCATTTGCAAATAATTTTTACATACACAAACACATTAATAGTGATTAAAGAAGATAGATATATTTCCTACAAATTCAGTAACTTGAAATATATGCATGTTACATCATGAGATAGACAGACCTATAAGCAATTACACTTATTAACATATACATAAATATGATTAATTTAAGTTTTATAATTTAGAGAAAACACTGCAAGAAACACAAATGAAAATAGAAATACAACAATCACTCATGGCTCATACTAAAGAGATTATGCAATTATTTAAAAGTAACTATAAAATTCACTTCTATACACTCAGAGTTCATTATAATTCACATGAAACCAAAAACAGCAGATCCTTAAAACATTCTCCTTCAGAATAAGGCAAGTTTAGAGTGGATTAAAAGTTCAGCCAGCCGGGCTCGGTGGCTCAGCCTGTAATCCCGCACCTTTGGGAGGCTGAGGTGAGTGGATTGCCTGAGCCCGCGGTTCGAGACCCACCTGGGCAGCGAGACCCATCTCTACAATTAAAAAAAAAAAAAAAATCAGCCGGGCGTGGTAGCACGCACTTGTAATTCCAGCTACTCGGAAGGCTGAGGCGGAAGGATCGCCGGAGCCCAGCAGGTCGAGGCTACGTGGCCGGGA